>NC_035442.2:63760531-64060531 GCF_002127325.2 Helianthus annuus
CTTAGTGTTTGGCATGAGAAAAATCCATTCGTCGCGTCATTTGGATCGTCTTTCACGCTTATGCGCATTCCGTCGTAATTAAGCGAACATCGCGATCGTACGGCCAAACGAACCGACATCCGACATATTTTTGGGCATGTTTCATGTCCACAATGTTTAGGCATCATTTTAGGGCCTTAAAGGTGACTTTACAGGTCTTAAAGGGGCTGGAAATAGCTTAAAAACGCAACAGGGGCTGAATACGTAAATTCTGCAAGTGGTGCAGATCAGACGGGGCTAGGCGACCCGCGTAAGACCTGCACCCACTTTCACGCGGGCCGCGTGAACATGTCTGACAGCAGATTCTGCATTTAATGCAGAATCTGGCCTTTCGTTCGATCAAAGGGCGATGCCTTTTCACCCAAATGAAGGGCCAAGGGTCAAATACACTGAATCTAACCCCTGGACACGTGTACGCACGAGATCAAAGCACGTTATTCGATAAAACGATCCTAACGGTTCCACCTTTCCTATAAATACCCCCCCCTTTTTGTGTAAAAACCCACAAATCAGATCTAAATGCTCTAAGTTGATGCTTATGCTTCATACCTGAGCTATTGGATCTTGATTAGCACTCGGGGACCCTCCGTAAGTCTTCTTTCGCTCTTTTATTCGCTTTTCGAGTCCGAAAGTCAACGTTTTGTTGACTTTCTGCATTGACCAGCTTATGGTCGATGCGAAGTTCATGGAACTTCATAACGTGAGCGTGATCACGATGGTCATGGTCCGTAGTGACCATACCTACTGATCACCACGCTATCTAGGCTCGGTGACGAGTCGTAGTTTCGGCCAAAATGTGCATTCTTGCATATTTTGTAACCAAACTACTCGTGGGCATCAAAGCCGTTTGTTTTGATGTCAAACCTGTTTCTAAACTTAGTTAAGCATGTTCTTCAACATGCTTAGCTTCGTCACTTTTAGTTTAGTGCTTATATAGGGTCGTAAGGTAAGCGATCTAAACCATCGCTTATGCTTTCGAACCCGACCCATTTGGTCGGTCATTAGGACCTGACCAAACACATTAGGTGACCATAGCTATAACCTTCCGAGGTTATAACCTTGTGGTCACGATGTTAGGCGTTCCAGACGCGTTCTACGCGAGCGGACGCGTTAGGGTAGCGTAAGCTACCTAAGCGGGTCGTGATGGACCGTAAGCACTTAGGTTAAGTTTCATTTTAGTATGTAGGTTTTGTTAAACCATATTACACGAGTCTCCATACTCGTTTGGTTTACGAACCCGCGTACTATCCGATCTTCCGATATGGTCCGGTATATTAACATAGCTACCTATTAGGTGCCGTTGATATTCCGTGACCTCTCGCATTTACCTGGTTATTTCACAAGAACAACAAAGCAACCTCAGGTGAGTACATAGAACCCCTCTTTTACTGTTTTCCAAACTGTTTTGGGGTGAAACACATGTGCCTATCTGTTACTTTCATGCTTTCCATGTTTTCACATCATATGCCTGCTATGTGTTAGTACATTAGAGTACACGATTTCATTACATTTCATGCTATGTATGCCCATTGTGTGCGTACTTAGTACATTGATTTACATTACATTTCTGTTGCAATATGTTTACTCAGCATATGGACACATTGATTTACACGAACATTTCTGTTGCATATGTTTACTCAGCATATGGACACATTGATTTACATGAACATTTCTGTTGCATATGTTTACTCAGCATATGGACACATTGATTTACATGAACATTTCTGTTGCATATGTTTACTCGGCATATGGGACACATTGATTTACATGAACATTTCTGCTTCGTATGTTTACTTAGCATACTTAGTACAATTGTTTACATCACATGCCTTCATTTTGTTATGACATTTGGTTTGTTTAACATGGGACATACATTCATTAACATTGATCACGCCGTTCGTTAGTAGGTAGTGGTACCATAGAATTGACAACTCCCATTCCTGAAGTCCTGGGTTTGATAGGACTGGAAGGAGTGACCGAATTCGATATACATAACTTAGATAAACCTTTAATTTGTTTAAGGGTTTATCGCCACAGTCTCAAGGCTTGGATGTATGCATAGTTTACAATACCGCAATAATGTTAATATCAATAGAGCATGCATTTTCCGCAGAACATAACGTTGATTTAAACTACGTTTTACTTCAACGACTTGTTTTGTGCATATGGTTTAAGTTGATACATTTCGCTTACCATACATGATACATTTTGGTATTACACATTACATGATTTACATTGAACATAAACACGTCGACATTGACATATACATTTGGTGGTTTACACTTGAACATAAACACTTGACATGGATTACAATAACACTTGACATTTGGTTTACACATGAACAATTTACATGGTGGATTGGTTTGGGTAAATGATTCAAGTAACGGGGCGTGTGTAATATGATACAAACATGGTGGATACGCCGCTGGTACTTCCTATGTATAAATGTTTGTATAATATTACATATCGTGGCGTTATCTAAGTCATTTCAGTTTAGACACATTACACTTTACATAAGTAACATATTCTTCACAAGACATTATTTTCACAAACAACTTATCTTATTCAACTCATTTTACTTGGTTATTCGTTTAACCTTGCACTTATCTATACATATCGTTTGATGTTGTCGTTTTTCCAATGATTTACAAAGCAAAACAAATTACAAGGTTCATGACTGACTGTTATTAAACATTCTTTAAAACTCAAGTCATGAACCCCATTTTCACAAAACCTATGTATCTCACAGGCATTTTTATGCTGACGTACCTACTTTCACATGTGTTTTCAGGAGTTGTTCCATAAGGCGTTGATCACATTACTAGGGCGGACCTGTGCCTTAGTGCCTAACAATGAAGATAGGCTAGTATAAATATGTTATGAACTTGGTATTTCTTGTTTTGAAACAATGTACTACTCTTGTTTATAAATAAAATACAACTTGTATGCCATGGTTATGAAACAATTTAATTCTGTCCACGACACTCCCCGGCGTTTCCGCCGCGTTTGCATGTTACACGCGGCCGGGGTGTGACAGAAGAGTTGGTATCAGAGCCATTGGTTATAGGGAATTAGGTTATTAGTAATGCTTTGACCTAGACTATAACTTTCTAGGACCCTAACACAAGTTATCTTGTGTTTAGAGTTTAAAACATGCACATCACCTATCCTTAGGTGATAACCACAACGGGAACTTCGGTTCCGAATCCGCTTTGAAAATTAATCATCTGTTCTAGGATGATTGATTACTAGGTTTTGAACCCTCTATTATAAGGTTTTGAACCCCTTTGGATTTTCAAAAATCCCGTCAAAGTGTTGGGTTAATAGTGTGAACACGTGCGAACTGGAAGGGTGAATACCTGTACCCTGAGTTTTCTGTCTAAGGCTAGAGTGTTCGTACAAATCCACATAATCGGACCAGTCACTCTTACCTGGGAACTCTTGGGGTGAGTGTTCACTTATAGGCGAGCATGTCTTCGCGATACACTAATTCTGACCCATTTACTTTGACTAGACATTTCACGTCGCTTATTTACTTTGCGATGCATAACCGCCATCTTTGCTTTTGATTGCTTTTGCTTCATCTCATTCTCTTCACCCAATCATCTCACTCGTTTCATTTCATGTTTTTCTCTTCTAGAATGCCTCCTCGACGCGACAACCAGATAGCTACTGCCGAGCTGGCGGAGATTATTGCGCAGCAGATGGCTGCTCAATTTCCGAATCTCTTTACTCAATGGAACCAGGCCAACAACAACAATGGTACATGCAAATACAAGGATTTTAGCTCGGCTAAGCCACTCAAGTTTAGTGGTTCTGAAGGAGCAACTGGGCTTCTTCAGTGGTTCGAGAGCATCGAGAACACTTTCCGTCATGTGCAGTGTCCTGACAATCGCAAAGTCGAGTTTTCTTCAAGCGTGTTTCAGAAGAGGGCTCTTACATGGTGGAATGGGGTTATGAGAGATCAAGGTGCAGAAGTTGCTCTAGCTCAAACATGGGCTGAACTGAGAGCTCTGATGATGAGGGAGTTTTGTCCTCGTCATGAGCAACGAGCGTTGGAGAAAGAATTTGATGTGTTGAAGCAAGATAGTGGCGAGCACAGGGCTTATACAGATAGGTTTGAGGAGCTGAGTCTTCTTTGCCCAACTATGGTTACCCCACTTGATAAGGCCATCGAAAGGTACATCGACGGCCTACCTGACTCAGTACAAGACATCCTTACTGGTAGCAACCCTACCACACTTCGTCAGGCGATCGAGTTATCAGCGACGTTGACTGAGTCGCAGATCCGAAAGAATAAACTACACAGGAAGGGTGACAAGGGCAAGAAGCAGTCGGCAGACAAGGAGGATAGCAAGAAAGGTCAAAACAAGAAAGGAAAGGACTCTGGTTCCTCAAGGGGGTCAAGGAAGCGTAAGGCTTCCCAAAATTTTGCTGTCACTGCCCAAGCAAACCAGGCAGCTCCCAACCAGCCTCCAGCAAAGAAACCCTACTCAGGAAGTGCACCTTTGTGCAATCGATGCAACAGTCACCACCAGCCACAATATCAGTGCCGTTTCTGTACTAACTGTGGGAAATCAGGTCATCTTGCCGATGTTTGTCGGTTTGCTCAGAATCACGCAGTCCAGAACCCTGCTCAACAGGTTGCTCAACAACAGGGTCAGGCTGCACGACCAAACTACCCACCAGGTGCTTGTTATAATTGTGGGGATCTGACCCACTACAGAAATCGGTGTCCAAGACTAGTCAACCAGAACCAGAATGCGAACCAGAATCCGGCACCGGCTCGAGGTCGAGTCTTTAACATGAATGCACAAGAAGCACAAGCAGACAACGAAGTGGTGAACGGTACGTTCTTTATTAATAATCAGCCAGCATCTGTTCTTTTTGATTCGGGTGCCGACAAGAGCTTTGTGTCATTGTCTTTTGAGACAATGCTTCGCGTGTCTAGAACGAAACTAGGTAAACCTTTGACAGTAGAGGTTGCCAGTGGTGAACCCATTGTTCTTAATTCCGTTCTACGCAACTGCCAGTTAAACCTTAACGACCATGTTTTTCCTATTGACCTCACGCCAATGCAACTTGGAAGCTTCGACGTTATAGTGGGAATGGATTGGTTATCCAAGCATCGCGCAGAGATAGTTTGTTCTGAGAAGATTGTTCGTATACCGCTGTCGACAGGCGAGATCCTACAAGTTCGTGGCGAGAAGCCTGCCGGTGGTCTCAAACTCATGTCTTGTTTTAAAGCACAGAAGTATCTGCGAAAGCACTATGTGGCTTTCTTAGCGCATGTTACAGCAGATAAAGGCAAGGGTAAGTCTATTTCAGATATTCCTGTCGTTCGGGATTATTCCGAAGTATTCCCTGAAGACTTACCTGGTCTACCTCCAGCACGCCAAGTCGAGTTCCGTATTGATCTCGTACCTGGTGCAAATCCCGTTGCCAGAGCTCCATATCGTCTTGCACCGTCCGAGATGCAAGAGTTATCTAAACAGCTGCAGGAACTCTCCGAAAAAGGTTTTATCCGTCCTAGCTTTTCACCCTGGGGTGCTCCCGTTCTCTTTGTAAAGAAGAAGGATGGATCTTTTAGGATGTGTATCGATTATCGCGAGCTTAACAAGCTTACCATCAAGAATCGATATCCCCTACCTCGCATTGATGATCTCTTTGATCAATTGCAAGGCGCTTCTTATTTTTCAAAGATCGATCTACGATCTGGAAATCATCAGCTCGTGTACATGAAGAAGATATTCCAAAGACAACGTTCCGTACTCGTTATGGACATTACGAGTTCACAGTCATGCCATTCGGTTTAACTAATGCTCCTGCTGTTTTCATGGACTTAATGAATAGGGTCTGCAAGCCTTATTTAGATAAGTTCATCATTGTTTTCATTGACGACATTTTGATATATTCTAAGACGCGAGCTGATCATGAGCAACATCTCCGTCTTACTTTGGAACTCCTAAAGAAAGAACAACTTTTCGCCAAATTCTCCAAGTGTGAATTCTGGCTTAAAGAGGTTCAATTCTTAGGACATATTGTCAACAAACAAGGTATTCATGTAGATCCCTCCAAGATCAGCGCGATTAAGGATTGGGATACACCTACTACCCCTACTGAAGTTCGTTCTTTTCTTGGTCTAGCGGGTTATTACCGCCGCTTCATAGAAAATTTCTCGAAGATTGCAGTTCCTCTAACTGCTCTAACTCAGAAGAACAAGCCATTTGATTGGGGAGTCAAACAAGAGGAAGCGTTTCAGACTTTGAAACAAAAGCTTTGCGACGCGCCTGTCCTAACATTGCCTGAGGGCAACGATGATTTCGTCGTTTATTGCGACGCATCTAAATTGGGTCTTGGCTGCGTCCTGATGCAAAGAAACAAAGTCATAGCATACGCATCAAGGCAGTTGAAGATACATGAGAAAAACTACACCACTCATGATCTTGAGTTGGGTGCAGTTGTCTTCGCTCTCAAAATCTGGAGACACTACTTGTATGGTACAAAATGTGTGGTTTTCACAGACCACAAAAGTCTTCAGCATATCTTCAATCAAAAAGAGCTCAACATGAGACAACGACGTTGGGTTGAACTTCTAAACGACTACGACTGCGAGATTCGCTACCATCCTGGTAAGGCGAATGTCGTAGCCGATGCATTAAGTCGCAAGGAACGTACTAAGCTTCATTGTGTACGTGTCCAATCTGTTATTCAAACCGATATCCAAGCCCGTATTTCTCAGGCTCAACAAGCTTGTGTTTCACAAGGCTTGATGGATAAGGAATTTCCTTATCACATAACACCTGCTCTTGAACTAAAAGACAATGGATCGTACTATTTCATGGACCGTTTGTGGGTCCCAAGCCAAGATGATCTTCGTACCTTGCTTATGGATGAAGCCCATAAGTCTCGTTATTCCATTCATCCTGGCTCAGATAAGATGTATAAGGATCTTCGTATTCAGTATTGGTGGCCTGGTATGAAGAAAGACATTGCCTTATACGTATCTAAATGCCTTACTTGTCTTAAGGTTAAGGCAGAACATCAGCGTCCTTCTGGTTTATTGGAACAACCGGAGATCCCAGTTTGGAAATGGGAAAACATTACTATGGATCTCATTACTAAACTTCCGCGCACAAAGAAAGGTCACGATGCCATCTGGGTAGTCGTGGATCGTCTTACCAAGTCAGCGCATTTCTTACCAATCCGTGAGGATTTTTCGGCTGACAAACTTGCTCAAATCTACGTAGATGAAATTGTAGCTCGACATGGTGTTCCTTTGAGCATCATTTCTGACAGAGATGCTCGTTTCACTTCTCATTTTTGGAGAACCATGCAATCTGCTATGGGATCTCAACTCAATTTGAGCACAACTTATCATCCGCAAACGGATGGTCAATCTGAAAGAACAATCCAGACACTGGAGGATATGCTTAGAGCTTGTGTGATCGACTTTGGTGGTAGTTGGGATTCACATCTTCCATTGATTGAATTCTCCTACAACAACAGTTATCACTCCAGCATCAACATGGCTCCTTTCGAGGCTCTCTATGGTCGAAAATGTCGTTCACCAGTCTGCTGGAATGAGATTGGCGAGGCTCAGCTTACTGGACCTGCCCTCATTTTAGAGACAACAGAGAAGGTAAAGAAAGTTCGTGATAACCTTCAGACAGCTAGAAGCCGTCAGAAGAACTACGCGGACTTAAAACGCAAGCCCTTGGATTTTCAAGTCAGTGATCGTGTATTACTTAAGGTATCACCTTGGAAAGGTGTGATCAGATTCGGAAAGAAAGGAAAACTTGCACCTAGATACGTTGGACCATTTAAGATCGTCGAAAGAATCGGCAAGGTAGCCTACAGACTTGAATTACCTCCTGAACTTGGAAATGTTCATCCAACCTTTCACGTGTCCAATCTCAAGAGGTGTTTAGCTGATGAGAACCTCCACATACCGCTCGACGAAATTCGTGTTGATAAAACACTGAAGTTTGTTGAGAAACCGGTAGAAATCATGGAACGTGAAGTAAAGTGGCTCAAACGCAAGCGCATTCCTTTGGTCAAGGTTCGTTGGGAATCTAAGCTTGGACCCGAGTTTACTTGGGAACGTGAAGATCAAATGAAGGCAAAATATCCGCATCTGTTTCCACGAGTTTCCTCTAAATAAATTTCGGGACGAAATTTCCACAAGTAGGGGAGACTGTAACATTTGTGCCTGTAATCATCATGAACAGTTCAATTATCAATAAAATAATGTTATTTGATCCCAATGTTTGTTTCATTGTGTTTTACATTTTTCGTGTTTTGACTTTCGTTCAATTTCAAACTCTACATCGCTTTCTGGAGCATTATACGCAAACTGGTGCGTAAACGTACTCAGTTTAATGCGACAAATACTCCGGAACATCAACATATACTCAACATACCTTAAATAACCTTTACATAACTTAGAAATAAGTTTTGAAGGCTTTGGTATAGCAAAAACAACTTAATTCACTTACAGGGACTAAACTTGACAAACTGCGAAAGTATGCCAATTTGAACTATAACGAACATTCCGGAACATGTCCATAAGTTAAACATACCATAAATATCCTTTACATAGCTTAGCAATAGGCTTTGAGGGGTTTGGTATGCTAAAACAAACTTTTGGATCATTCAGGGACTAAAAGTGTCAAAAGTGCACAAGTTTGCACTTTCGCGCATAACTTACGTTCTGAATACATCCGGACATCCAAAAATTTATGTAAGCATCCTTATATTATGCCTTAGTGGTTGGCATGAGAAAAATCCATTCGTCGCGTCATTTGGATCGTCTTTCACGCTTATGCGCATTCCGTCGTAATTAAGCGAACATCGCGATCGTACGGCCAAACGAACCGACATCCGACATATTTTTGGGCATGTTTCATGTCCACAATGTTTAGGCATCATTTGTGGGTCTTAAAGGTGACTTTACAGGTCTTAAAGGGGCTGGAAATAGCTTAAAAACGCAACAGGGGCTGAATACGTAAATTCTGCAAGTGGTGCAGATCAGACGGGGCTAGGCGACCCGCGTAAGACCTGCACCCACTTTCACGCGGGCCGCGTGAACATGTCTGACAGCAGATTCTGCATTTAATGCAGAATCTGGCCTTTCGTTCGATCAAAGGGCGATGCCTTTTCACCCAAATGAAGGGCCAAGGGTCAAGTACACTGAATCTAACCCCTGGACACATGTACGCACGAGATCAAAGCACGTTATTCGATAAAACGATCCTAACGGTTCCACTTTTCCTATAAATACCCCCGCCCCTTTTGTGTAAAAACCCACAAATCAGATCTAAATGCTCTAAGTTGATGCTTTTGCTTCATACCTGAGCTATTGGATCTTGATTAGCACTCGGGGACACTCCGTAAGTCTTCTTTCGCTCTTTTATTCGCTTTTCGAGTCCGAAAGTCAACGTTTTGTTGACTTTCTGCATTGACCAGCCTATGGTCGATGCGAAGTTCATGGAACTTCATAACGTGAGCGTGATCACGATGGTTATGGTCCATAGTGACCATCCCTACTGATCACCACGTTATCTAGGCTCAGTGACGAGTCGTAGTTTCGGCCAAAATGTGCATTCTTGCATGTTTTGTAACCAAACTACTCGTGGGCATCAAAGCCGTTTGTTTTGATGTCAAACCTGTTTCTAAACTTAGTTAAGCATGTTCTAACATGCTTAGCTCGTCACTTTTAGTTTAGTGCTTATATAGGGTCGTAAGGTAAGCGATCTAAACCATCGCTTATGCTTTCGAACCCGACCCATTTGGTCGGTCATTAGGACCTGACCAAACACATTAGGTGACCATAGCTATAACCTTCCGAGGTTATACCTTGTGGTCACGATGTTAGGCGTTCCAGACGCGTTCTACGCGAGCGACGCGTTAGGGTAGCGTAAGCTACCTAAGCGGGTCGTGATGGACCGTAAGCACTTAGGTTAAGTTTCATCTTAGTATGTAGGTTTTGTTAAACCATATTACACGAGTCTCCATACTCGTTTGGTTTACGAACCCGCGTACTATCCGATCTTCCGATATGGTCCGGTATATTAACATAGCTACCTATTAGGTGCCGTTGATATTCCGTGACCTCTCGCATTTACCTGGTTATTTCACAAGAACAACAAAGCAACCTCAGGTGAGTACATAGAACCCCTTTTTTACTGTTTTCCAAACTGTTTTGGGGTGAAACACATGTGCCTATCTGTTACTTTCATGCTTTCCATGTTTTCACATCATATGCCTGCTATGTTGTTAGTACATTAGAGTACACGATTTCATTACATTTCATGCTATGTATGCCCATTGTGTGCGTACTTAGTACATTGATTTACATTACATTTCTGTTGCATATGTTTACTCAGCATATGGACACATTGATTTACACGAACATTTCTGTTGCATATGTTTACTCAGCATATGGACACATTGATTTACATGAACATTTCTGTTGCATATGTTTACTCAGCATATGGACACATTGATTTACATGAACATTTCTGTTGCATATGTTTACTCAGCATATGGACACATTGATTTACATGAACATTTCTGCTTCGTATGTTTACTTAGCATACTTAGTACAATTGTTTACATCACATGCCTTCATTTTGTTATGACATTTGGTTTGTTTAACATGGGACAATACATTCATTAACATTGATCACGCCGTTCGTTAGTAGGTAGTGGTACCATAGGAATTGACAACTCCCATTCCTGAAGTCCTGGGTTTGATAGGACTGGAAGGAGTGACCGAATTCGATATACATAACTTAGATAAACCTTTAATTTGTTTAAGGGTTTATCGCCACAGTCTCAAGGCTTGGATGTATGCATAGTTTACAATACCGCAATAATGTTAATATCAATAGAGCATGCATTTTCCGCAGAACATAACGTTGATTTAAACTACGTTTTACTTCAACGACTTGTTTTGTGCATATGGTTTAAGTTGATACATTTCGCTTACCATACATGATACATTTTGGTATTACACATTACATGATTTACATTGAACATAAACACGTCGACATTGACATATACATTTGGTGGTTTACACTTGAACATAAACACTTGACATGGATTACAATAACACTTGACATTTGGTTTACACATGGACAATTTACATGGTGGATTGGTTTGGGTAAATGATTCAAGTAACGGGGCGTGTGTAATATGATACAAACATGGTGGATACGCCGCTGGTACTTCCTATGTATAAATGTTTGTATAATATTACATATCGTGGCGTTATCTAAGTCATTTCAGTTTAGACACATTACACTTTACATAAGTAACATATTCTTCACAAGACATTATTTTCACAAACAACTTATCTTATTCAACTCATTTTACTTGGTTATTCGTTTAACCTTGCACTTATCTATACATATCGTTTGATGTTGTCGTTTTTCCAATGATTTACAAAGCAAAACAAATTACAAGGTTCATGACTGACTGTTATTAAACATTCTTTAAAACTCAAGTCATGAACCCCATTTTCACAAAACCTATGTATCTCACAGGCATTTTTATGCTGACGTACCTACTTTCACATGTGTTTTCAGGAGTTGTTCCATAAGGCGTTGATCACATTACTAGGGCGGACCTGTGCCTTAGTGCCTAACAATGAAGATAGGCTAGTATAAATATGTTATGAACTTGGTATTTCTTGTTTTGAAACAATGTACTACTCTTGTTTATAAATAAAATACAACTTGTATGCCATGGTTATGAAACAATTTAATTCTGTCCACGACACTCCCCGGCGTTTCCGCCGCGGTTGCATGTTACACGCGGCCGGGGTGTGACATTTGAGCATGCGTCCCGGGTTGGGACAGTCAGTGGGTATCCCGGAGAGGGATAAGTCTTTTGGGTAAAAACTGTCACACCCCCAAAATCCACCTGCGGATGACACCCGCTTCGAGGGCGTGACTGACCAGGATCCAGCCACCAATTATACTGAATAATTAAATTGATAACAAAAGCAATACTTACTAACCATAAGATTAGCAAATATCAAGTTCAGAGTTTGAAGTTTTAAGTTCAGAGTAAATGTAGCGGAAGCATAATTAATAGTTTTAAACAATGTTCATAAAGTAAGCATATTAAATGCCCAACACACGGGCAGACGACCACTACACATCCCAAGCAGCTGCTTCAGTCACTGGCCACCTGCAAAGCATGCAGTAAGGGGTCAACAATAATGCTGAGTGAGTTCACTAGTTGTCCAGTTTTAATTACCAAAAACTTGTTTCACCAGTTAATTTATCCGTTTATACATGCCATGGGGAGCTACCCCAAAAGTTAGCGACTAAACTGTTTTTCCAATACCGAACACTAGGTAACCGTTTGCGTTTCCGCAGGATGCCCCGATGTCAATGTTCTATCATCATTGACGGATGCCTGAGTACATTAGTTCACGACCGATCCCATACCATGGCACGGTGTGAGGCTGGTAAGACCTAAATAGCGCTATCAACTAATAACCCGTTCGCCTGGCACCGGCGACTAATCGGTATTATGTAGTAGGGACTTGGGTGATAGAGTTGCGTTTAGTGCCGTTAGTTGCATTCCGTATAAACAGTAATTAACTAAAAAGGTTTCCCAATACAAGGGAAGATAAAGTAAGTTTGTTCCCAATAACTAGGGAAGGAATGTAGACGGTATCCCCTTTACAAGTGGATAGGGTTGTTTTAGTCTCGTGTCCCAAACCACCGGGACGCATGCTTTTAAGTTGTGAACTCACCTTGGGTTGCTCGGTATGATACGTTACTTGATTAAGTATGTTGGTCACCACGTCCTAGCATGGTTACCAAGTATGGGTCAAGTCGGGTACAAGTAAACACGTTTAGCATACACGTATACAAGCAGTTAACAGGCAGCAATACAAACAGTAACATGTATACATACAGTAGCAGATCAAAATGAAGTCCAGTCAACAGGAGGCCCAACAGTCGAAGCCCAAAACATCAAGACAAACAGTTAAGGCCCAATAACATAAAACAGCCCAGTCGAAACTAAGGTGGTTGCGACTCGCAACCGAGGTTGCGACTCGCAACTGCGGTCTCGGTCCGTCACGCTTTGGTTACGACTCGTAACCGGAGATTGCGACTTAGCAGGTGTGGTTGCGACTCGCAACCAGGTTTGATGCGTGCTGATTGCGACTCGCAACTGGGAGGTTTCGACTGGTCATGCGTGGTTTCGAGTAGCAACCAAAGGTTGCGACTCGCAACCGTGGTACGTGCATGGCAATCCCTTCTAGAACCTGCAGTGTACTATCCAATGAAATTGCATTTTCATGTAAATGTTGTACTATGCCACTAAACATGTCTGTTGGTCGATTTGTGCACAAATTTGGATCAAAATCAGCATTTTCAAAATATTTAACACATTCAAACTTTTCTTCATGATGTTCATACCATAATCAAACAACATTCAACCATATTCATCATTTAAGCACAAAACTTTGAGATCAAAGAACACATTCTTAACACAAACAGTTTTGACACAATCGGTATTATATTCTCGGTTCCTATCTAGCATGATTCATCACAAATCAAAACTCATGAGATTAAGCAATCATGCATATCATTTGGTCAAAATCATTCTAACAAACACCTAGCATTATCCGAATAACAAAACCATGAAACCGGATAATTTTCATTAAGACACAAAATCATCTTCAAGCAATCTCTTAGATCATCAAACAAGCATTTCATAGTAACAAACATAAACAATCACTACCAACATTCAAGAGTTTTTCAAAATTAACAAAGCCACAAACTAACCGGTTGATGAAGGGTGTGAAGGGTGGTCTTCCTAGTGCGATGTTGTGTTGATCCGAGAGCTTGATGTTTCCGATTTGGTTCCGAGAAGGAGGAGAGGAGAGGAGAGGAGGTGACCTTGGTCTTGGTTTGCTAGGGTTTAGTGAGAGGAGATGAGGGGAGAGTATGAGAGTGTGAGAAGAGAGTGTGTAAAATGGTTAAGGGAGGTGGGGTTGGGTTCATATAGTGCACCGAGTTGGGCTAGGGGGGTTTCCGGGTTGGGTTTAATTCCTACAAGGCCAAGGCCTAGCCGGCCCATTACTAATGTTCACTCGAGACCGTGGTCTCGAGTCGGGTTGCTTGTGGTTTCGGCTCATATGTATTACACACATATATATATATATCTAAATTCACCGATACGTAAATACACATTAACATATAACACGAAAGTCCACGGGTTTACATTTAATAAGTATACACACGTAAGTTACATCACAAAAGGTTTCCCGGGAAAATCCGAAGTGTCACATTATCCCCAAGTTTCAGGAACTTTCGTCCCGAAAGTTAAGGCAGCCACTGTCAAGCTGGTGTTAGTGAAAGCGTTTCAACGGGGTGTCACATCATCCCCCCGTTAGTTTGGAATCTCGTCCCGAAATTCGTTCGTAGCTTCAGTGCTGGGGTTTTCGTTTGGGAACAACTGGGGATACTTGTGCTTCATCTGGTCTTCCCGCTCCCAGGTATACTCTGGGCCACGTCGCGAGTTCCAACGAACTCGTACAAGAGGTATCTGGCTACGTTTGAGGATTTTGATCTCTCGATCAGTGATCTCAATCGGTTCCTCAGTAAAGTGTAGCTGTTCGTCAATCGTCAGTTCCTTAAAAGGAATTACAAGTGTTTCATCCGACAAACACTTCTTCAGGTTGGATACGTGAAAAACGTTGTGTACCGCGCTCAGTTCTTCAGGCAGGTTCAATCTATAAGCAACCTTACCGATCTTCTCGGTAATTTCGAATGGTCCGATATATCGCGGATTAAGCTTGCCCCGTTTACCAAAGCGAACCACACCCTTCCAGGGTGAGACTTTAAGTAGAACCCGGTCACCGACCTGAAATTCCAATGGTTTCCTACGCTTATCAGCGTAGCTCTTCTGACGGTCACGAGCTGCCGCCATGCGTTGTCTGATCTGGGCAATCTTTTCCGTTGTATCTACCACCATCTCTGGGCCTGTGATTTGACTATCACCGATTTCTGCCCAGCAGAGAGGTGACCGGCATTTACGACCGTATAATGCCTCAAAAGGTGCTGCCTGAATACTAGTGTGGTAGCTGTTGTTGTATGAGAACTCTACTAACGGTAGATGCTTCTCCCAGTTCTTGCCAAAATCGATCACACACGCTCTAAGCATGTCTTCTAGAGTCTGGATGGTACGTTCGGACTGTCCATCCGTTTGCGGGTGATAAGCAGTACTCATGTCCAGACGTGAGCCAAAACATTTGTGCATAGCTTGCCACAGTTCCGAAGTAAATCGAGCATCTCGGTCGGAAATAATCGAGGTTGGCACTCCGTGCCTTGAAACTACTTCCTTTAAGTAAATCTCCGCCAGGGTAGAAAACTTGTCCGTTTCCTTAATGGCCAGAAAGTGCGCGGACTTGGTCAGTCGATCCACTATTACCCAAATAGCATCATTTCCGCGTTGAGATCTAGGTAACCCTGTAACAAAATCCATGGAAATTTGCTCCCATTTCCATTTCGGGATTTCTGGTTGTTGGAGTAGGCCTGCCGGCTTCTGGTATTCTGTCTTGACTCTGGCGCAAGTCAAACATTTGCTGACGTATGTTGCTATGTGGGCCTTCATACCAGGCCACCAATACGTAGTCTTCAAGTCGTGGTACATCTTGTCCGAACCAGGATGTACCGAGTAGCGGGACTTGTGGGCTTCGTCCATCACGAGTTCACGTAAACCTCCAAAGAGTGGAACCCAGATGCGCCCTGTTACATAATAAGCACCATCTTCTTTCTGTTCTAGTTGCTGCCTCGACCCTCGCAGAGACTCAGCCCTGACGTTTTCCGGCTTTAATGCTTCAACTTGGGCATTTCGGATCTGGGTAGGAAGGTTAGACTGGATGGTAAGTTGCAATGCTCGCACGCGCCTTGGTATAGTGTCCTTTCGGCTGAGGGCGTCTGCCACGACATTGGCTTTGCCCGGATGGTATTTGATGGCGCATTCGTAGTCATTCAAGAGTTCGACCCATCGACGTTGTCTCATGTTCAATTCCTTTTGCCTAAAGATATGCTCTAGACTCCTGTGATCGGTGTAAATGGTGCACTTGGTACCGTACAGGTAATGTCTCCATATCTTAAGAGCAAAAACCACTGCTCCTAGTTCCAAGTCGTGCGTCGTGTAGTTCTTTTCATGCGTCTTGAGTTGTCGAGAGGCGTAGGCAATAACTTTCTCGCGTTGCATTAGCACGCAACCGAGTCCATGAATAGACGCATCGCAGTAAACCACAAAGTCATCAGTGCCGTCAGGTAACGAGAGAATAGGAGCGCTACAGAGGTTATCCTTAAGCCTCTGAAAAGCAGATTCCTGCGCTGCATTCCACTTGTAGGCGACGCCTTTCTGAGTAAGAGTCGTGAGGGGTTGTGCAATCTTGGAGAATCCCTGAATGAATCTGCGGTAGTAGCCCGCCAAGCCCAAGAATTGACGAACTTCAGTGGGGGTCTTAGGTGTAGGCCAGTTCTTTATCGATTCGATCTTAGCGGGGTCGACATGAATTCCGTTCTTATTAACTACATGGCCGAGGAAATGGACTTCTCGAAGCCAGAAGTCACATTTAGAGAATTTGGCGTACAGTTGCTCGTTGCGAAGGAGTTCGAGGATGAGGCGTAGGTGCTGTTCATGCTCTTCTTGACTTTTCGAATAAATCAGAATGTCATCGATGAACACAATCACAAATTTGTCGAGGTAAGGCTTACATACGCGGTTCATAAGATCCATGAACACTGCAGGTGCGTTGGTCATTCCAAAAGGCATGACGAGAAATTCATAGTGACCATAACGGGTCCTGAACGCAGTCTTAGAGATGTCTTCGTCACGTACTCTCAACTGATGGTAGCCTGATCGCAGGTCAATCTTAGAATAGTAACTCGATCCTTGCAATTGATCAAACAAATCGTCGATGCGCGGGAGAGGGTAACGATTCTTGATGGTAACCTTGTTCAACTCACGATAGTCGATGCACATTCGGAATGTGCCGTCCTTTTTCTTGACAAAGAGTACTGGGGCTCCCCAGGGTGATGAACTAGGACGGATAAATCCTTTATCCAATAGTTCCTGCAATTGCGTAGAGAGTTCCTTCAGTTCTGCAGGGGCTAAACGATACGGTGCACGAGCTATGGGTGCTGCTCCGGGAGCTAGCTCGATTTGGAATTCGACCTGACGATGAGGAGGGAGTCCAGGTAGTTCCTCAGGAAATACCTCGGGATAGTCGCGTACTACAGGAAAATCTTCAATCCTCTTTTCCTTTTCGTGAGTGTTGGTGACAAGTGCTAGGATAGCGGTGTGCCCTTTCTGCAAACACTTCTGGGCTTTCAAAAGCGAGATAATGCCTGTGACTTCTCCACCTTTGTTGCCTTTGACGATGAGGGGTTGACCAGAACGGCGAGGTATACGAACTGCTTTCTCTTGACAGAGGATCTCAGCGCGATGTTTGGATAACCAATCCATACCAATGACGACGTCGAAGCTTCCAAGTTTGACAGGGAAAAGATCGATACTAAACGTGTGGCCAGACAATTCTAGTGTGCAGTCGTGGATCACATGCGTGGCCTCGATGTCCTTACCATTAGCTATCTCGACGATGTGTTTAGAGTTTAATAATGCAGGCGAGTGCTTAAGTTTCTTACTAATGCGAAGGGATACATAACTGGCATCGGCACCGGAATCAAATAACACAGAAACGTAACGATCATCAAGTAGGAACTTACCCGCCACGACGTTGGGATCGTTCCTTGCCTCTCCAGCTCCAATCACGAAAGCTCTGCCCCTTGCATTTCCAGCATTGTTGTTTTGCTCATTGTTCCCAGCTCCCTGATTGTTGTTGCGATTCTGATTCAGTTCAGGGCAATCCTTTCGCATGTGCCCTGTTGCCCCGCATTTAAAACATGCTCGGTTGTTTCCCTGCTGCTGTTGCTGTTGGGGTTGTTGCTGATTCTGCCTTGCCGGGAACTGACTTCTACAATCTTTTGCTTCGTGCCCCATCTTGTGGCATCGCTGACACTGACCCTTGTTGCATGCCCCATTGTGGTGCCTGTTACACTTGTTGCACTTAGGGTAGTTTCCCCGGTAGCCACCCTGTTGCTGAGTGCCTTTGTTGTTGTCAGTTTTCCTTTGCTGAGCTGGGGCTTGAGTAGGGTTAGCATCCTTGCCCTGATTTCCATCCCACTTTCGTTTGCCATCACTAGAAGTTCCTTCCGCAGCACTGATCCTTTTGGGCAACCTGCCCTCTTCCACAGCCTGATCAGTGAGTTTGTGAGCAAGTCGAACGATCGGCTGAATGGTAGTGTGGTTAGCTGAAGTTACATGGCTTCGGATTTCTGGAGCCAGACCCTTGATGTACAGTTCGATTCTTCGATACATAGGTCGAGACATGTTTGGACAAAGAGCAGCATAGTCATTGGACAGCTTGGTGTAGGTCTCAATCTCTGACCCAACCATCTTGAGTTCATAGTACTCGTTCTCCAGCTTGTGGATGTCATCCCTGTGACAGTACTCTTCCTTGATCATATCCTTGAAATCTTCCCACGCAGTAGCGTTTGCAGTCTCCAAACCAAGCATTTGAATTTGTGCCTTCCACCATGAAAGTGCGCTTCCCTCAAGAGTACCAGTAGCAAACTTCACCCAATTAGCAGGGGGACATTCGCAGACAGCGAAAACAGCTTCGACCTTCTCGATCCAGTGTAGGAGTCCTATGGCACCCTCAGTGCCACTGAACGGAAGAGGCTTGCAATCCATGAAGGTCTTGAAGGTACAGACACGTGGTTGCACAGGTGCAGGCTGACCTATCGGGTGAGCTGCGAAAGCTGCAGCCACAGTGTTGAGCAGGCTAGTGAACTGAGCCTGAGTCATGTTGACGTTTCCTCGTCCGCGTCCACTCATTGTCTTCATAACCAGAAAACATAGTATGAGTGCGTGATAGCGAGAATGAGATAGAAGAGAGGAGATGTATCTATCTAATCAGGCAACTAGTACGTATAGCAAAACGGAAAGCATAAGACAATTAAGCAAGTAACTATGGGTCCGAGCTATGAGGTCAGATAAGTCGAGCCTTGTACTTGGAGTGTAGTGTCGTCACGAGTCACGGGTTATAGTCTGGTTTTTCTCAAAAAGATTTTTCCCCTTTTTAAAACCAAGTTCACTATAACCAATGGCTCTGATACCAATCTGTCACACCCCCAAAATCCACCTGCGGATGACACCCGCTTCGAGGGCGTGACTGACCAGGATCCAGCCACCAATTATACTGAATAATTAAATTGATAACAAAAGCAATACTTACTAACCATAAGATTAGCAAATATCAAGTTCAGAGTTTGAAGTTTTAAGTTCAGAGTAAATGTAGCGGAAGCATAATTAATAGTTTTAAACAATGTTCATAAAGTAAGCATATTAAATGCCCAACACACGGGCAGACGACCACTACACATCCCAAGCAGCTGCTTCAGTCACTGGCCACCTGCAAAGCATGCAGTAAGGGGTCAACAATAATGCTGAGTGAGTTCACTAGTTGTCCAGTTTTAATTACCAAAAACTTGTTTCACCAGTTAATTTATCCGTTTATACATGCCATGGGGAGCTACCCCAAAAGTTAGCGACTAAACTGTTTTTCCAATACCGAACACTAGGTAACCGTTTGCGTTTCCGCAGGATGCCCCGATGTCAATGTTCTATCATCATTGACGGATGCCTGAGTACATTAGTTCACGACCGATCCCATACCATGGCACGGTGTGAGGCTGGTAAGACCTAAATAGCGCTATCAACTAATAACCCGTTCGCCTGGCACCGGCGACTAATCGGTATTATGTAGTAGGGACTTGGGTGATAGAGTTGCGTTTAGTGCCGTTAGTTGCATTCCGTATAAACAGTAATTAACTAAAAAGGTTTCCCAATACAAGGGAAGATAAAGTAAGTTTGTTCCCAATAACTAGGGAAGGAATGTAGACGGTATCCCCTTTACAAGTGGATAGGGTTGTTTTAGTCTCGTGTCCCAAACCACCGGGACGCATGCTTTTAAGTTGTGAACTCACCTTGGGTTGCTCGGTATGATACGTTACTTGATTAAGTATGTTGGTCACCACGTCCTAGCATGGTTACCAAGTATGGGTCAAGTCGGGTACAAGTAAACACGTTTAGCATACACGTATACAAGCAGTTAACAGGCAGCAATACAAACAGTAACATGTATACATACAGTAGCAGATCAAAATGAAGTCCAGTCAACAGGAGGCCCAACAGTCGAAGCCCAAAACATCAAGACAAACAGTTAAGGCCCAATAACATAAAACAGCCCAGTCGAAACTAAGGTGGTTGCGACTCGCAACCGAGGTTGCGACTCGCAACTGCGGTCTCGGTCCGTCACGCTTTGGTTACGACTCGTAACCGGAGATTGCGACTTAGCAGGTGTGGTTGCGACTCGCAACCAGGTTTGATGCGTGCTGATTGCGACTCGCAACTGGGAGGTTTCGACTGGTCATGCGTGGTTTCGAGTAGCAACCAAAGGTTGCGACTCGCAACCGTGGTACGTGCATGGCAATCCCTTCTAGAACCTGCAGTGTACTATCCAATGAAATTGCATTTTCATGTAAATGTTGTACTATGCCACTAAACATGTCTGTTGGTCGATTTGTGCACAAATTTGGATCAAAATCAGCATTTTCAAAATATTTAACACATTCAAACTTTTCTTCATGATGTTCATACCATAATCAAACAACATTCAACCATATTCATCATTTAAGCACAAAACTTTGAGATCAAAGAACACATTCTTAACACAAACAGTTTTGACACAATCGGCATTATATTCTCGGTTCCTATCTAGCATGATTCATCACAAATCAAAACTCATGAGATTAAGCAATCATGCATATCATTTGGTCAAAATCATTCTAACAAACACCTAGCATTATCCGAATAACAAAACCATGAAACCGGATAATTTTCATTAAGACACAAAATCATCTTCAAGCAATCTCTTAGATCATCAAACAAGCATTTCATAGTAACAAACATAAACAATCACTACCAACATTCAAGAGTTTTTCAAAATTAACAAAGCCACAAACTAACCGGTTGATGAAGGGTGTGAAGGGTGGTCTTCCTAGTGCGATGTTGTGTTGATCCGAGAGCTTGATGTTTCCGATTTGGTTCCGAGAAGGAGGAGAGGAGAGGAGGTGACCTTGGTCTTGGTTTGCTAGGGTTTAGTGAGAGGAGATGAGGGGAGAGTATGAGAGTGTGAGAAGAGAGTGTGTAAAATGGTTAAGGGAGGTGGGGTTGGGTTCATATAGTGCACCGAGTTGGGCTAGGGGGGTTTCCGGGTTGGGTTTAATTCCTACAAGGCCAAGGCCTAGCCGGCCCATTACTAATGTTCACTCGAGACCGTGGTCTCGAGTCGGGTTGCTTGTGGTTTCGGCTCATATGTATTACACACATATATATATATATATATCTAAATTCACCGATACGTAAATACACATTAACATATAACACGAAAGTCCACGGGTTTACATTTAATAAGTATACACACGTAAGTTACATCACAAAAGGTTTCCCGGGAAAATCCGAAGTGTCACAAAAACTGGTACATATTTGATAATATTCTCAGTCTATCATTCTTAAGTCCCATCTTTTGTTACCGGGGAGGTAACAGGGTATTAGTTGGTAGCGCTACTTAGGTTTGGCACTCTCACGCCGTACCGGGGAGGACGGTTGTGAACTAATTACCCAGTCGGGCCCAGTGCTTTGATAGGAGCATTGGGGAAAGGGCAAAACATACATCAGGCGCCGTCTTGTTTATTATGTTTATTATCGAGATATTATCAATATTACTTGTGCATTTGTTAATGAACTGGAATAAATACTTGGTAAAAAACGTTTTCATAAACTATGAACTCGACAATTTGTCTGATACACTTGTTGCATGCTCGCAGGTCGTTAGGTATATGGAATTTGGAGACTTGCTGTTTGGAGGAGCAGGAGTGGTCATGGGTCGACGTCGACTGAAGGGACTCACGTGATTACTTGTTTATAATTTTACATTGGTTTTTGAACAACATAGTTATGGGTTATATTTGCTTCCGCTGAACATATTGGTTTTCGAATAAGCTTTGATGGGATTTATTTAATAATTTGAGAACTTTATTTGAAACTTGTGGGTTCAATGTAATTAGTGGCTCATTCTCAGTACGTCACACGCCTATCAGGGACACTCCTTAGGTGGTATTTTCGGGGGTGTGAAATAATATGGGTTAGTTTTCTAAAAAAAAGAACTGTACATTGGAACACAGTAATCAAATTAATAGTATGAATAAGATTTTAGAACTAGAAAGATCGCTTACCACATCTTAGTGCACCCAACAAAAAGGGAAGTTATATTGCTGAAACAAACAAATAAGTCATTGAGCTTAAAAGGATGAAAGAGGGATGTCTTAAAGGCTTTTAAAATATGTAATTTCAATTCAAGTTAAAACCTTGCCTACTTTATTGTTATTGTTTGTTCTAACAACAAATCATTAGATGATAGACTTGATGTGCCACAATTACATGATTAGAAGATATTAGATATATCATTAAATGTTTAGTATTGCTATAGAATTTACATTAAGTGTTCTTTTATTTATAAAATGGACTTTATAGATGCAATCAACTGACTAACAACAACATTGCAATTTTTTTGTTCATCTCTCTGGCACAAAATCTGGTTTCTGTTCTTTTTTTGGTTCACTGATTTTTTATGGATAAATGTTAGTCATATGAGAGAATTCATAGTCGATTATTCTTTATTTTGTATTAAAATTTTGTATATTTTCTTATAATAATAATAATAATATTAATAATAATAATAATAATAATAATAATAATAATACATACCTACAAAATAAAAAATCAAAACAAGTAAAATAAAAGAAGCAAAGCATGGTTATGGAATTGCATCAATTCTTTGACAATGATATGTTTAATATTTTACGGAATTAAGGGATACTGTGTTGTAGCGTTTAGTCTAGACGGAAACCCTCATATTTTGTAGTAATTAATCCAATTAGGATATGTTTTTGTAATTAATAGTTAATTTTTGACAATTTTTTTTGAAATACGATATTTCTCATAAAGCTTGAACCTTGGACCTTCAAGGGGAGCTCAACTTTATGTTTTCTAGTGATAATAAATAATATTACATGTAACTGTAGTAAAGACACGCAAAAAAATCTAAAATAATTTGGTTACTCTTCATGGAATTTTATCAATTCTTTGACAACGGTACGTGATATATTTGACGAAATTCTAAAAAAAAATTCGTATTGTGTGACATAATATCTATAGAAACCCTCAAATTTTGCACACTGAATCACTTATGAATAAACTTATGACATAGGTAGATGAAGGCAAGTTAGATTGTAATTCTTATGTGGGCAAGAAAAGTTATAATGTTATATATAAGTTTTCCTAGACATATCTATTTATATAACTAAAATAAAGTAGTGATATCACTTGAATTTAGTGCTTAAGATTTTGACTTATTTGACTACACATTCGTAAAAAGATGTAGTAGTTAATGCAATTAAGATATTTTTTCAAATTTAACAGTTAATTTTTTTACTTTGTTTTAAAAGTGATGTTTTTCTCAAGTTTTCAACCCTTGACCTTCAAATAGAGTTCAACTTTAAATTTTCAAATAATAATAACAATAATACATCCATTTTAGCATAGACACATACAAAAGAACCAAAGCTTAATTATATGCTGAAAAATAAGGACTACAAAAACATGGCTATAAAACATGGCTATAAGATGCTGACTGTTCATAGAATTTTATTAATTCTTTGACTATGATATGTGTATTATTTGAAGAAATACTATGAACAACATCATGTTGTAGCAACTAGTCTTAAATGTAAAAAGAAAATAATGCTCACAAAAACATGGGAATAATTTTCCACAACATGTTGACTGTTCATAGGATTTCATCAATTCTTTAACAATTTATGTGAGATATTTGACGAAACTCTATAAACAGCATCGTGTTGTAGCAACTAGTTGATGGATGAGGTTATGTGGTATAGAAAAATGACAATGATTTATGAAAGTCTTGGTAGATGGTTCTATTTATATAGCTAAAATAAATTAGTGATATCTCTTGAATTAAATGATTGATATTATTAGTATTTAATTTTTTATGTGAACTATGATGTAGTATTTAATGAAATTAAGATAGTTTCTATACTAAATTGTTGAATGGTTTTTCCAAAAGACAAAGCTTACCAACTTTTTTCACTTTATTATATTTTAATTTTTAGTTTTTATTTTTGTAATAATGTTTTTTTTCTAAAGGTCTCATAAATAAAAATTTCACTACGTTGATGATGTTCAAACATTAACAAAATACTGTAATAGTATAAAACTTGAGTTTAGAATATGTTTGTGTTAAAGCAAATTTCGATTTTCTTAATGAAAATAAATGATGTCAATAAATTTAGTTACAAAGGTTGAAAAGTTGATGATGGAAAAACACTACAAACAGAAACAAAAAACTTACAGTGTGAAAATTTTAAAAACAACTACAAGTTTAAAACAAAAATGAACATAAAAAATACATCATAATGCAAAGATAAACAACAATTTTTTTTTCAAAAAAAAAAAAAATACAACATTCTATATCCTCTTTAATTTTATAATCACAAGATGTTTAATTTGTTAATTAAAAGTTAGTACTTTGACATTAAATGCGTTGTGTTGTACGTTATGGTATAAATTTTAGCCGCAAACATTGGAATGTTATTCCTTCGGATGCTTTACACTTCAATTCTTTTTCTAGTTTTATACTCGTTTTACCTAGACTAACATTTTCATTTAATACCGTTCTTCCATTAGCAACTTTACAATCATTTCAAACCATGGTTTTTGGCTAAAAGGTTTTGTTCAAAGCCTTAGATCGTCACTATAATTTCATGACACCAAAAGCATCTATTTGAAGTACAACAATTGAGGAGCCAATTAAGAGTTCAAAGAAACGTATTAACTTAGGGTTCATAAAAGCGCTATATAGATGGTAATGGTTGAAATTGGAAGCATGGTGAACTAGGAGGATAAGGCAGGTGGTAGCGATAACTAATTTTGGAGTTGTGGTGAAATTAAGGATCTAGTGGTTGTAAATGTGGAACAATGAAGCAACAGGTGTGTCGTATGAAGCAAGATTGGAAGCTTGGGAGACTTGACATTAAGTTTACCATGTTGTGTCGGATGATTAACAAGTTGTGTCGGATGAATAGTTCTAACCCGCATTATTAATTGTATTCCTATATAATTCGTAATGTGCAATATTTCAAAGTTTTATTTTTTGATAAGTTGTTATTGGTTAAGAATATTAATGAAGTGGTTGTTTAAAATAGGGTTCTATCACTTTGCGTGGATCGTCGTAAAATAAAATTTAGCCATATTTTGCATGTTATATTAGCTATTTTATTGGGTTCCATTTGATAGTGAAACTCCGGTCCTAATATGGGTTTGTTTTTCTAAAAAAAGATCTGTACATTGGGACACAATAATCAAACTAATATTATGAATAAGATTTTAGAACTAGAAAGATTGCTTACCACATCTTAGTGCACCCAACAAAAAAGGAAGTTATATTGCTGAAACAAACAAATAAGTCATTGAGCTTAAAAGGATGAAAGAGGAATGTCTTAAAGGCTTTTAAAATATGTAATTTCTATTCAAGTAAAAACCTTGCCTACTTTGTTGTTATTGTTTGTTCTAACAACAAATTATTAGATGATAGACTTGATGTGCCACAATTACATGATTAGAAGATATTAGATATATCATTAAATGTTTAGTGTTGCTATAGAATTTACATTAAGTGTTCTTTTATTTATAAAATGGAATTTATAGATGTAATCAACTGACTAACAACAATATTGCAATTTTTTTGTTCATCTCTCTGGCACAAAATCTGGTTTCTGTTCTTTTTTTGGTTCACTGATTTTTTATGGTTAAATGTTAGTCATATGAGAGAATTCATAGTCGATTATTCTTTATTTTGTATTAAAATTTTGTATATTTTCTTATAATAATAATAATAATAATAATAATAATAATAATAATAATAATAATCATAATAATAATAATAATAATAATACATCTAATTCTAATGAAGACACCTACAAAATAAAAAATCAAAACAAGTAAAATAAAAGAAGCAAAGCGTGGTTCCATGTTAAAAAAAAATAACGGTAACAAAAACTTGGTTACAATTTCTGACAACAAGTTGGGTGTTTATGGAATTGCATCAATTCTTTGACAATGATATGTTTAATATTTTACGGAATTATGGGATACTGTGTTGTAGCGTTTAGTCTAGACGGAAACCCTCAAATTTTGTAGTAATTAATGCAATTAGGATATGTTTTTGTAATTAATAGTTAATTTTTGACAATTTTTTTTGAAATACGATATTTCTCATAAAGCTTGAACCCTTGGACCTTCAAGGGGAGCTCAACTTTATGTTTTCTAGTAATAATAAATAATATTACATGTAACTGTAGTAAAGACACACAAAAAAATCTAAAATAATTTGGTTACTCTTCATGGAATTTTATCAATTCTTTGACAATGGTACGTGATATATTTGACGAAATTCTAAAAACATCGTATTGCATCGAATAATATCAATAGAAACCCTCAAATTTTGCACACTGAGTCATTTATGAATAAACTTACGATATAGGTACATGAAGGCAAGTTAGATTATAATTCTTATGTGGGCAAGAAAAGTGATAATGTTATATATAAGTTTTCTTAGACAGATCTATTTATATAACTAAAATAAAGTAGTGATATCACTTGAATTTAGTGCTTAAGATTTTGATTTATTTGACTACACATTCGTAACAAGATGTAGTAGTTAATGCAATTAAGATATTTTTTTCAAATTTAACAGTTAATTTTTTTACTTTGTTTTAAAAGTGATGTTTTTCTCAAGTTTTCAACCCTTGACCTTCAAATAGAGTTCAACTTTAAATTTTCAAATAATAATAATAATAATAATAATAATAATAATAATAATAATAATAATAATAATAATAATAATAATAATAATACATCTATTTTAGCATAGACACATAGAAAAGAAATTCAAAACAAGTAAAATAAAAAGAACCAAAGCTTAATTATATGCAGAAAAATAAGGACTACAAAACATGGCTATAAGATGCTGACTGTTCATAGAATTTTATTAATTCTTTAACAATGATATGTGTAATATTTGAAGAAATACTATGAACAACATCATGTTGTAGCAACTAGTCTTAAATGTAAAAAGAAAATAATGCTCACAAAAACATGGTTATAATTTTCCACAACATGCTGACTGTTCATAGGATTTCATCAATTCTTTAACAATTTATGTGAGATATTTGACGAAACTCTATGAACAACATCGTGTTGTAGCAACTAGTTGATGGATGAGGTTATGTGGTATAGAAAAGTGACAATGCTTTATGAAAGTCTTGGTAGATGGTTCTATTTATATAGCTAAAATAAATTAGTGATATCTCTTGAATTAAATGATTGATATTATTAGTATTTAATTTTTTATGTGAACTATGATGTAGTATTTAATGCAATTAAGATAGTTTCTATACTAAATTGTTGAATGGTTTTTCCAAAAGACAAAGCTTACCAACTTTTTTCACTTTATTATATTTTAATATTTAGTTTTTATTTTTGTAATAATGTTTTTTTTTTCTAGAGGTCTCATAAATAAAAATTTCACTACATTGATGATGTTCAAACATTAACAAAATACTGTAATAGTATAAAACTTGAGTTTAGAATATGTTTGTGTTAAAGCAAATTTCGATTTTCTTAATGAAAATACATGATGTCAATAAATTTAGTTACAGAGGTTGAAAAGTTGATGATGGAAAAACACTACAAACAGAAACAAAAAACTTACAGTTTGAAAATTTTAAAAACAACTACAAGTTTAAAACAAAAATCAACATAAAAAATACATCATAATGCAAAGATAAACAACAATTTTTTTTTTTCAAAAAAAAAAATACAACATTCTATATCCTCTTTAATTTTATAATCACAAGATGTTTAATTTGTTAATTAAAAGTTAGTACTTTGACATAAAATGCATTGTTTTGAACGTTATGGTATAAATTTTAGCCGCAAATATTGGAACGTTATTCCTTTGGATGCATTAAACTTCAATTTTTTTTCCAGTTTTATACTCGTTTTACCTAGACTAACATTTTGATTTAATACCGTTCTTCCATTAGCAACTTTACAATCATTTCAAACCATGGTTTTTGGCTAAAAGGTTTTATTCAAAGCCTTAGATCGTCACTATAATTTAATGACACCAAAAGCATCTGTTTGAAGTACAACAATTGAGGAGCCAATTAAGAGTTCAAAGAAACGTATTAACTTAGGGTTCATAAAAGCGCTATATAGACGGTAATGGTTGAAATCGGAAGCATGGTGAACTAGGAGGATAAGGCAGGTGGTAGCGATAACTAATTTTGGAGTTGAGGTGTATTTAAGGATCTAGTGGTTGTAAATGTGGAACAATGAAGCAACAGGTGTGTCGTATGAAGCAAGATTGGAAGCTCGGGAGACTTGACATTAAGTTTACCATGTTGTGTCGGATGAACAGTTCTAACCCGCATTATTAATTGAATTCCTATATAATTCGTAACTAGAACTTCTTGGTTAATGTGCAATATTTCAGAGTTTTATTTTTCTATAAGTTGTTATTGGTTAAGAATATTAATGAAGTGGTTGTTTAAAATAGGGTTCTATCACTTTGCGTGGATCGTTGTAAAATTAAATTTAGCTATATTTTGCATGTTATATTAGCTATTTTATTGCGTTCCATTTGATAGTGAAACTCCGGTCCTCCACACTTACCTAATATGGGTTAGTTTTCTAAAACAAGATCTGTACATTGGAACACAATAATCAAATTAATATTATGAATAAGATTTTAGAACTAGAAAGATCGTTTACCACATCTTAGTGCACCCAACAAAAAAGGAAGTTATATTGCTGAAACAAACAAATAAGTCATTGAGCTTAAAAGGATGATAGAGGAATATCTTAAAGGCTTTTAAAATATGTAATTTCTATTCAAGTAAAAACCTTGCCTACGTTGTTGTTATTGTTTGTTCTAACAACAAATCATTAGATGATAGACTTGATGTGCCACAATTACATGATTAAAGATATCAGATATATCATTAAATGTGTAGTATTGCTATAGAATTTACATTAAGTGTTCTTTTATTTATAAAATGGACTTTATAGATGCAATCAAGTGACTAACAACAACATTGCAACTTTTTTGTTCATCTCTCTGGCACAAAATCTGGTTTCTGTTCTTTTTTTGGTTCACTGATTTTTTATGGTTAAATGTTAGTCATATGAGAGAATTCATAGTCGATTATTCTTTATTTTGTATTAAAATTTTGTATATTTTCTTATAATAATAATAATAATAATAATAATAATAATACATCTAATTCTAATGAAGAAACCTACAAAATAAAAAATCAAAACAAGTAAAATAAAAGAAGCAAAGCGTGGTTCCATGTTAAAAAAAATAACTGTAACTAAAACTTTGTTACAATTTCTGACAACAAGTTGGGTGTTTGTGGAATTGCATCAATTCTTTGACAATGATATGTTTAATATTTTACCGAACTATGGGATACTGTGTTGTAGCGTTTGGTCTAGATGGAAACCCTCAAATTTTGTAGTAATTAATGCAATTAGGATATGTTTTTGTAATTAACAGTTAATTTTTGACATTTTTTTTGAAATACGATATTTCTCATAAAGCTTGAACCCTTGGACCTTCAAGGGGAGCTCAACTTTATGTTTTCTAGTAATAATAAATAATATTACATGTAACTGTAGTAAAGACACACAAAAAAATCTAAAATAATTTGGTTACTCTTCATGGAATTTTATCAATTCTTTGACAATGGTACGTGATATATTTGACCAAATTCGAAAAACATCATATTGTATCAGATAATATCAATAGAAACCCTCAAATTTTGCACACTGAATCATTTATGAATAAACTTATGACATAGGTAGATGCAGGCAAGTTAGATTATAATTCTTATGTGGGCAAGAAAAGTGATAATGTTATATATAAGTTTTCCTAGACATATCTATTTATATAACTAAAATAAAGTAGTGATATCACTTGAATTTAGTGCGTAAGATTTTGATTTATTTGACTACACATTCGTAATAAGATGTAGTCGTTAATGCAATTAAGATATTTTTTCATATTTAACAGTTAATTTTTTTACTTTGTTTTAAAAGTGATATTTTTGTCAAGTCTTCAACCCTTGACCTTCAAATAGAGTTCAACTTTAAATTTTCAAATAATAATAATAATAATAATAATACATCTATTATAGCATAGACATATAGAAAAGAAATTCAAAACAAGTAAGATAAAAAAGAACCAAAGCATAATTATATGCAGAAAAATAAGGACTACAAAAACTTGGCTATAAGATGCTGACTGTTCATAGAATTTTATTAATTCTTTAACAATGATACGTGTAATATTTGAAGAAATACTATGAACAACATCATGTTGTAGCAACTAGTCTTAAATGTTAAAAGAAAATAATGCTAAAAAAACATGGTTATAGTTTTCCACAACATGCTGACTGTTCATAGGATTTCATCAATTCTTTAACAATTTATGTGAGATATTTGACGAAACTCTATGAACAGCATCGTGTTGTAGCAACTAGTTGATGGATGAGGTTATGTGGTATAGAAAAGTGACAATGCTTTATGAAAGTCATGGTAGATGGTTCTATTTATATAGCTAAAATAAATTAGTGATATCTTTTGAATTAAATGATTGATATTATTAGTATTTAATTTTTTATGTGAACTATGATGTAGTATTTAGTGCAATTAAGATAGTTTCTATACTAAATTGTTGAATGGTTTTTCCAAAAGACAAAGCTTACCAACTTTTTTCACTTTATTATATTTTAATTTTTAGTTTTTATTTTTGTAATTATGTTTTTTTTCTAGGGTCTCATACATAAAAATTTCACTACATTGATGATGTTCAAACATTAACAAAATACAGTAATATTATAAAACTTGAGTTTAGAATATGTTTGTGTTAAAGCAAATTTCGATTTTCTTAATGAAAATACATGATGTCAATAAATTTAGTTACAGAGGTTGAAAAGTTGATGATGGAAAAACACTACATACAGAAACAAAAAACTTACAGTTTGAAAATTTTAAAAACAACTACAAGTTTAAAACAAAAATCAACATAAAAAATACATCATAATGGCAAAGATAAACAACAATTTTTTTTTCAAAAAAAAAAAAATACAACATTCTATATCCTCTTTAATTTTATAATCACAAGATGTTTAATTTGTTAATTAAAAGTTAGTACTTTGACATAAAATGCATTGTTTTGTACGTTATGGTATAAATTTTAGTCGCAAACATTGGAAGGTTATTCCTTCGGATGCATTAAACTTCAATTCGTTTTCCAGTTTTATACTCGTTTTACCTAGACTAACATTTTGATTTAATACCGTTCTTCCATTAGCAACTTTACAATCATTTCAAACCATGGTTTTTGGCTAAAAGGTTTTATTCAAAGCCTTAGATCGTCACTATAATTTAATGACACCAAAAGCATCTGTTTGAAGTACAACAATTGAGGAGCCAATTAAGAGTTCAAAGAAACGTATTAACTTAGGGTTCATAAAAGCGCTATATAGACGGTAATGGTTGAAATCGGAAGCATGGTGAACTAGGAGGATAAGGCAGGTGGTAGCGATAACTAATTTTGGAGTTGAGGTGTATTTAAGGATCTAGTGGTTGTAAATGTGGAACAATGAAGCAACAGGTGTGTCGTATGAAGCAAGATTGGAAGCTTGGGAGACTTGACATTAAGTTTACCATGTTGTGTCGGATGAACAGTTCTAACCCGCATTATTAATTGAATTCCTATATAATTCGTAACTAGAACTTCTTGGTTAATGTGCAATATTTCAGAGTTTTATTTTTCTATAAGTTGTTATTGGTTAAGAATATTAATGAAGTGGTTGTTTAAAATAGGGTTCTATCACTTTGCGTGGATCGTTGTAAAATTAAATTTAGCTATATTTTGCATGTTATATTAGCTATTTTATTGCGTTCCATTTGATAGTGAAACTCCGGTCCTCCACACTTACCTAATATGGGTTAGTTTTCTAAAACAAGATCTGTACATTGGAACACAATAATCAAATTAATATTATGAATAAGATTTTAGAACTAGAAAGATCGTTTACCACATCTTAGTGCACCCAACAAAAAAGGAAGTTATATTGCTGAAACAAACAAATAAGTCATTGAGCTTAAAAGGATGATAGAGGAATATCTTAAAGGCTTTTAAAATATGTAATTTCTATTCAAGTAAAAACCTTGCCTACGTTGTTGTTATTGTTTGTTCTAACAACAAATCATTAGATGATAGACTTGATGTGCCACAATTACATGATTAAAGATATCAGATATATCATTAAATGTGTAGTATTGCTATAGAATTTACATTAAGTGTTCTTTTATTTATAAAATGGACTTTATAGATGCAATCAAGTGACTAACAACAACATTGCAACTTTTTTGTTCATCTCTCTGGCACAAAATCTGGTTTCTGTTCTTTTTTTGGTTCACTGATTTTTTATGGTTAAATGTTAGTCATATGAGAGAATTCATAGTCGATTATTCTTTATTTTGTATTAAAATTTTGTATATTTTCTTATAATAATAATAATAATAATAATAATAATAATAATAATTATAATAATAATAATAATAATAATAATAATAATAATAATACATCTAATTATAATGAAGAAACCTACAAAATAAAAAATCAAAACAAGTAAAATAAAAGAAGCAAAGCGTGGTTCCATGTTAAAAAAAATAACTGTAACTAAAACTTTGTTACAATTTCTGACAACAAGTTGGGTGTTTGTGGAATTGCATCAATTCTTTGACAATGATATGTTTAATATTTTACCGAACTATGGGATACTGTGTTGTAGCGTTTGGTCTAGATGGAAACCCTCAAATTTTGTAGTAATTAATGCAATTAGGATATGTTTTTGTAATTAACAGTTAATTTTTGACATTTTTTTTGAAATACGATATTTCTCATAAAGCTTGAACCCTTGGACCTTCAAGGGGAGCTCAACTTTATGTTTTCTAGTAATAATAAATAATATTACATGTAACTGTAGTAAAGACACACAAAAAAATCTAAAATAATTTGGTTACTCTTCATGGAATTTTATCAATTCTTTGACAATGGTACGTGATATATTTGACCAAATTCGAAAAACATCATATTGTATCAGATAATATCAATAGAAACCCTCAAATTTTGCACACTGAATCATTTATGAATAAACTTATGACATAGGTAGATGCAGGCAAGTTAGATTATAATTCTTATGTGGGCAAGAAAAGTGATAATGTTATATATAAGTTTTCCTAGACATATCTATTTATATAACTAAAATAAAGTAGTGATATCACTTGAATTTAGTGCGTAAGATTTTGATTTATTTGACTACACATTCGTAATAAGATGTAGTCGTTAATGCAATTAAGATATTTTTTCATATTTAACAGTTAATTTTTTTACTTTGTTTTAAAAGTGATATTTTTGTCAAGTCTTCAACCCTTGACCTTCAAATTGAGTTCAACTTTAAATTTTCAAATAATAATAATAATAATAATAATACATCTATTATAGCATAGACATATAGAAAAGAAATTCAAAACAAGTAAGATAAAAAAGAACCAAAGCATAATTATATGCAGAAAAATAAGGACTACAAAAACTTGGCTATAAGATGCTGACTGTTCATAGAATTTTATTAATTCTTTAACAATGATACGTGTAATATTTGAAGAAATACTATGAACAACATCATGTTGTAGCAACTAGTCTTAAATGTTAAAAGAAAATAATGCTAAAAAAAACATGGTTATAGTTTTCCACAACATGCTGACTGTTCATAGGATTTCATCAATTCTTTAACAATTTATGTGAGATATTTGACGAAACTCTATGAACAGCATCGTGTTGTAGCAACTAGTTGATGGATGAGGTTATGTGGTATAGAAAAGTGACAATGCTTTATGAAAGTCATGGTAGATGGTTCTATTTATATAGCTAAAATAAATTAGTGATATCTTTTGAATTAAATGATTGATATTATTAGTATTTAATTTTTTATGTGAACTATGATGTAGTATTTAGTGCAATTAAGATAGTTTCTATACTAAATTGTTGAATGGTTTTTCCAAAAGACAAAGCTTACCAACTTTTTTCACTTTATTATATTTTAATTTTTAGTTTTTATTTTTGTAATTATGTTTTTTTTCTAGGGTCTCATAAATAAAAATTTCACTACATTGATGATGTTCAAACATTAACAAAATACAGTAATATTATAAAACTTGAGTTTAGAATATGTTTGTGTTAAAGCAAATTTCGATTTTCTTAATGAAAATACATGATGTCAATAAATTTAGTTACAGAGGTTGAAAAGTTGATGATGGAAAAACACTACATACAGAAACAAAAAACTTACAGTTTGAAAATTTTAAAAACAACTACAAGTTTAAAACAAAAATCAACATAAAAAATACATCATAATGGCAAAGATAAACAACAATTTTTTTTTCAAAAAAAAAAATACAACATTCTATATCCTCTTTAATTTTATAATCACAAGATGTTTAATTTGTTAATTAAAAGTTAGTACTTTGACATAAAATGCATTGTTTTGTACGTTATGGTATAAATTTTAGTCGCAAACATTGGAAGGTTATTCCTTCGGATGCATTAAACTTCAATTCGTTTTCCAGTTTTATACTCGTTTTACCTAGACTAACATTTTCATTTAATACCGTTCTTCCATTAGCAACTTTACAATCATTTCAAACCATGGTTTTTGGCTAAAAGGTTTTATTCAAAGCCTTAGATCGTCACTATACTTTCATGACACCAAAAGCATCTATTTGAAGTACAACAATTGAGGAGCCAATTAAGAGTTCAAAGAAACGTATTAACTTAGGGTTCATAAAAGGCTATATAGATGGTAATGGTTGAAATCGGAAGCATGGTGAACTAGGAGGATAAGGCAGGTGGTAGCGATAACTAATTTTGGAGTTGAGGTGTATTTAAGGATCTAGTGGTTGTAAATGTGGAACAATGAAGCAATAGTTGTGTCGTATGAAGCAAGATTGGAAGCTTCGGAGACTTGACATTAAGTTTACCATGTTATGTCGGATGAACAGTTCTAACCCGCATTATTAATTGTATTCCTATATAATTCGTAACTAGAACTTCTCGGTTAATGTGCAATATTTCAAAGTTTTATTTTTGATAAGTTGTTATTGGTAAAGAATATTAATGAAGTGGTTGTTTAAAATAGGGTTCTATCACTTTGCGTGGATCATCGTAAAATTAAATTTAGCGATATTTTGCATGTTATATTAGCTATTTTATTGGGTTCCATGTGATAGTGAAACTCCGGTCCTCCACACTTACCTAATATGGGTTAGTTTTCAAAAAAAAGATCTGTACATTAGAACACAATAATCAAATTAATATTATGAATAAGATTTTAGAACTAGAAAGATCGCTTACCACATCTTAGTGCACCCAACAAAAAAGGAAGTTATATTGCTGAAACAAACAAATAAGTCATTGAGCTTAAAAGGATGAAAGAGGAATGTCTTAAAGTCTTTTAAAATATGTAATTTCAATTCAAGTAAAAACTTTGCCTACTTTGTTGTTATTGTTTGTTCTAACAACAAATCATTAGATGATAGACTTGATGTGCCACAATTAATAATAATAATAATAATAATAATAATAATAATAATAATAATAATAATAATAATAATAATAATAATAATAATAATAATAATAATACATCTAATTCTAATGAATACACCTACAAAATAAAAAATAAAAAAAATAAAATAAAAGAAGCAAAGCATGGTTCCATGTCAAAAAAAAAATAACGGTAACAAAAACTTGGTTACAATTTCTGACAACAAGTTGGGTGTTAATGGAATTGCTCAATTCTTTGACAATGATATGTTTAATATTTTACGGAATTATGTGATACTGTGTTGTAGCGTTTAGTCTAGACGGAAACCCTCAAATTTTGTAGTAATTAATGCAATTAGGATATGCTTTTGTAATTAATAGTTAATTTTTGACATTTTTTTTTGAAATACGATATTTCTCATAAAGCTTGAACCCTTGGACCTTCAAGGGGAGCTCAACTTTATGTTTTCTAGTAATAATAAATAATATTACATGTAACTGTAGTAAAGACACACAAAAAAATCTAAAATAATTTGGTTACTCTTCATGGAATTTTATCAATTCTTTGACAATGGTACGTGATATATTTGACCAAATTCGAAAAACATCGTATTGTATCAGATAATATCAATAGAAACCCTCAAATTTTGCACACTGAATCATTTATGAATAAACTTATGACATAGGTAGATGAAGGCAAGTTAGATTATAATTCTTATGTGGGCAAGAAAAGTAATAATGTTATATATAAGTTTTCCTAGACAGATCTATTTATATAACTAAAATAAAGTAGTGATATCACTTGAATTTAGTGCGTAAGATTTTGATTTATTTGACTACACATTCGTAATAAGATGTAGTCGTTAATGCAATTAAGATATTTTTTCATATTTAACAGTTAATTTTTTTACTTTGTTTTAAAAGTGATATTTTTGTCAAGTCTTCAACCCTTGACCTTCAAATAGAGTTCAACTTTAAATTTTCAAATAATAATAATAATACATCTATTATAGCATAGACATATAGAAAAGAAATTCAAAACAAGTAAGATAAAAAAGAACCAAAGCTTAATTATATGCAGAAAAATAAGGACTACAAAAACTTGGCTATAAGATGCTGACTGTTCATAGTACTTTATTAATTCTTTGACAATGATACGTGTAATATTTGAAGAAATACTATGAACAACATCATGTTGTAGCAACTAGTCTTAAATGTTAAAAGAAAATAATGCTCAAAAAAACATGGTTATAGTTTTCCACAACATGCTGACTGTTCATAGGATTTCATCAATTCTTTAACAATTTATGTGAGATATTTGACGAAACTCTATGAACAGCATCGTGTTGTAGCAACTAGTTGATGGATGAGGTTATGTGGTATAGAAAAGTGACAATGCTTTATGAAAGTCATGGTAGATGGTTCTATTTATATAGCTAAAATAAATTAGTGATATCTCTTGAATTAAATGATTGATATTATTGGTATTTAATTTTTTATGTGAACTATGATGTAGTATTTAATGCAATTAAGATAGTTTCTATACTAAATTGTTGAATGGTTTTTCCAAAAGACAAAGCTTACCAACTTTTTTCACTTTATTATATTTTAATTTTTAGTTTTTATTTTTGTAATTATGTTTTTTTTCTAGAGGTCTCATAAATAAAAATTTCACTACGTTGATGATGTTCAAACATTAACAAAATACAGTAATATTATAAAACTTGAGTTTAGAATATGTTTGTGTTAAAGCAAATTTCGATTTTCTTAATGAAAATACATGATGTCAATAAATTTAGTTACAGAGGTTGAAAAGTTGATGATGGAAAAACACTACTTACAGAAACAAAAAACTTACAGTTTGAAAATTTTAAAAACAACTACAAGTTTAAAACAAAAATCAACATAAAAAATACATCATAATGCAAAGATAAACAACAATTTTTTTTTTCAAAAAAAAAAAATACAACATTCTATATCCTCTTTAATTTTATAATCACAAGATGTTTAATTTGTTAATTAAAAGTTAGTACTTTGACATAAAATGCATTGTTTTGTACGTTATGGTATAAATTTTAGCCGCAAACATTGGAACGTTATTCCTTTGGATGCATTAAACTTCAATTCTTTTTCTAGTTTTATACTCGTTTTACCTAGACTAACATTTTGATTTAGTACCGTTCTTCCATTAGCAACTTTACAATCATTTCAAACCATGGTTTTTGGCTAAAAGGTTTTATTCAAAGCCTTAGTTCGTCACTATAATTTAACGACACCAAAAGCATCTGTTTGAAGTACAACAATTGAGGAGCCAATTAAGAGTTCAAAGAAACGTATTAACTTAGGGTTCATAAAAGCGCTATATAGATGGTAATGGTTGAAATCGGAAGCATGGTGAACTAGGAGGATAAGGCAGGTGGTAGCGATAACTAATTTTGGAGTTGAGGTGTATTTAAGGATCTAGTGGTTGTAAATGTGGAACAATGAAGCAACAGGTGTGTCGTATGAAGCAAGATTGGAAGCTTGGGAGACTTGACATTAAGTTTACCATGTTGTGTCAGATGAACAGTTCTAACCCGCATTATTAATTGAATTCCTATATAATTCGTAACTAGAACTTCTCGGTTAATGTGCAATATTTCAGAGTTTTATTTTTCTATAAGTTGTTATTGGTTAAGAATATTAATGAAGTGGTTGTTTAAAATAGGGTTCTATCACTTTGCGTGGATCGTTGTAAAATTAAATTTAGCTATATTTTGCATGTTATATTAGCTATTTTATTGGGTTCCATTTGATAGTGAAACTCCGGTCCTCCACACTTACCTAATATGGGTTAGTTTTCTAAAACAAGATCTGTACATTGGAACACAATAATCAAATTAATATTATGAATAAGATTTTAGAACTAGAAAGATGGTTTACCACATCTTAGTGCACCCAACAAAAAAGGAAGTTATATTGCTGAAACAAACAAATAAGTCATTGAGCTTAAAAGGATGAAAGAGGAATATCTTAAAGGCTTTTAAAATATGTAATTTCTATTCAAGTAAAAACCTTGCCTACGTTGTTGTTATTGTTTGTTCTAACAACAAATCATTAGATGATAGACTTGATGTGCCACAATTACATGATTAGAAGATATTAGATATATCATTAAATGTGTAGTATTGCTATAGAATTTACATTAAGTGTTCTTTTATTTATAAAATGGACTTTATAGATGCGATCAAGTGACTAACAACAACATTGCAACTTTTTTGTTCATCTCTCTCTCTGGCATAAAATCTGGTTTCTGTTCTTTTTTTGGTTCACTGATTTTTTATGGTTAAATGTTAGTCATATGAGAGAATAATAATAATAATAATAATAATAATAAAAATAATAATAATAATAATAATAATAATAATAATAATAATAATAATAATACATCTAATTCTAATGAAGACACCTACAAAATAAGAAATCAAAACAAGTAAAATAAAAGAAGCAAAGCGTGGTTCCATGTTAAAAAAAATAACTGTAACAAAAACTTTGTTACAATTTCTGACAACAAGTTGGGTGTTTGTGGAATTGCATCAATTCTTTGACAAATGATACGTTTAATATTTTACCGAACTATGGGATACTGTGTTGTAGCGTTTAGTCTAGATGGAAACCCTCAAATTTTGTAGTAATTAATGCAATTAGGATATGTTTTTGTAATTAACAGTTAATTTTTGACATTTTTTTTTTGAAATACGATATTTCTCATAAAGCTTGAACCCTTGGACCTTCAAGGGGAGCTCAACTTTATGTTTTCTAGTAATAATAAATAATATTACATGTAACTGTAGCAAAGACACACAAAAAAATCTAAAATAATTTGGTTACTCTTCATGGAATTTTATCAGTTCTTTGACAATGGTGCGTGATATATTTGACCAAATTCGAAAAACATCGTATTGGATCAGATAATATCAATAGAAACCCTCAAATTTTGCACACTGAATCATTTATGAATAAACTTATGACATAGGTAGATGAAGGCAAGTTAGATTATAATTCTTATGTGGGCAAGAAAAGTGATAATTTTATATATAAGTTTTCCTAGACAGATCTATTTATATAACTAAAATAAAGTAGTGATATCACTTGAATTTAGTGCGTAAGATTTTGATTTATTTGACTACACATTCGTAATAAGATGTAGTCGTTAATGCAATTAAGATATTTTTTCATATTTAACAGTTAATTTTTTTACTTTGTTTTAAAAGTGATATTTTTGTCAAGTCTTCAACCCTTGACCTTCAAATAGAGTTCAACTTTAAATTTTCAAATAATAATAATAATAATAATAATACATCTATTATAGCATAGACATATAGAAAAGAAATTCAAAACAAGTAAGATAAAAAAGAACAAAAGCTTAATTATATGCAGAAAAATAAGGACTACAAAAACTTGGCTATAAGATGCTGACTGTTCATAGAATTTTATTAATTCTTTAACAATGATACGTGTAATATTTGAAGAAATACTATGAACAACATCATGTTGTAGCAACTAGTCTTAAATGTTAAAAGAAAATAATGCTCAAAAAAACATGGTTATAGTTTTCCACAACATGCTGACTGTTCATAGGATTTCATTAATTCTTTAACAATTTATGTGAGATATTTGAGGAAACTCTATGAACAGCATCGTGTTGTAGCAACTAGTTGATGGATGAGGTTATGTGGTATAGAAAAGTGACAATGCTTTATGAAAGTCATGGTAGATGGTTCTATTTATATAGCTAAAATAAATTAGTGATATCTTTTGAATTAAATGATTGATATTATTAGTATTTAATTTTTTATGTGAACTATGATGTAGTATTTAATGCAATTAAGATAGTTTCTATACTAAATTGTTGAATGGTTTTTCCAAAAGACAAAGCTTACCAACTTTTTTCACTTTATTATATTTTAATTTTTAGTTTTTATTTTTGTAATTATGTTTTTTTTCTAGAGGTCTCATAAATAAAAATTTCACTACGTTGATGATGTTCAAACATTAACAAAATACAGTAATATTATAAAACTTGAGTTTAGAATATGTTTGTGTTAAAGCAAATTTCGATTTTCTTAATGAAAATACATGATGTCAATAAATTTAGTTACAGAGGTTGAAAAGTTGATGATGGAAAAACACTACAAACAGAAACAAAAAACTTACAGTTTGAAAATTTTAAAAACAACTACAAGTTTAAAACAAAAATCAACTTAAAAAAATACATCATAATGCAAAGATAAACAAAATTTTTTTTTTCAAAAAAAACATACAACATTCTACATCCTCTTTAATTTTATAATCACAAGATGTTTAATTTGTTAATTAAAAGTTAGTACTTTGACATAAAATGCATTGTTTTGTACGTTATGGTATAAATTTTAGCGGCAAACATTGGAACATTATTCCTTCGGATGCATTACACTTCAATTCTTTTTCCAGTTTTATACTCGTTTTACCTAGACTAACATTTTCATTTAATACCGTTCTTCCATTAGCAACTTTACAATCATTTCAAACCATGGTTTTTGGCTAAAAGGTTTTATTCAAAGCCTTATATCGTCACTATAATTTCATGACACCAAAAGCATCTATTTGAAGTACAACAATTGAAGAGCCAATTAAGAGTTCAAAGAAACGTATTAACTTAGGGTTCATGAAAGCGCTATATAGATGGTAATGGTTGAAATTGGAAGCATGGTGAACTAGGTGGATAAGGCAGGTGGTAGCGATAACTAATTTTGGAGTTGAGGTGTATTTAAGGATCTAGTGGTTGTAAATGTGGAACAATGAAGCAACAGGTGTGTCGTATGAAGCAAGATTGGAAGCTTGGGAGACTTGACGTTAAGTTTGCCATGTTATATCGGATGAACAGTTCTAACCCGCATTATTAATTGTATTCCTATATAATTTGTAACTAGAACTTCTCGGTTAATGTGCAATATTTCAAAGTTTTATTATCCGATAAGTTGTTATTGGTTAAGAATATTAATGAAGTGGTTGTTTAAAATAGGGTTCTATCACTTTGCGTGGATCGTCGTAAAACTAAATTTAGCCATATTTTGCATGTTATATTAGCTATTTTATTGGGTTCCATGTGATAGTGAAACTCCGGTCTCCACACTTACCTAATATGGGTTTGTTTTTCTAAAAAAAGATCTGTACATTGGAACACAATAATCAAACTAATATTATGAATAAGATTTTAGAACTAGAAAGATTGCTTACCACATCTTAGTGCACCTAACAAAAAAGGAAGTTATATTGCTGAAACAAACAAATAAGTCATTGAGCTTAAAAGGATGAAAGAGGAATGTCTTAAAGGCTTTTAAAATATGTAATTTCAATTCAAGTAAAAACCTTCCCTACTTTGTTGTTATTGTTTGTTCTAACAACAAATCATTAGATGATAGACTTGATGTGCCACAATTACATGATTAGAAGATATTAAATATATCATTAAACGTTTAGTATTGCTATAGAATTTACATTAAGTGTTCTTTTATTTATAAAATGGACTTTATAGATGCAATCAACTGACTAACAAAAACGTTGCAATTTTTTTGTTCATCTCTCTGGCACAAAATCTGGTTTCTGTTCTTTTTTTGGTTCACTGATTTTTTTATGGTTAAATGTTAGTCATATGAGAGAATTCATAGTCGATTATTCTATATTTTGTATTAAAATTTTGTATCTTTTCTAATAATAATAATAATAATAATAATAATAATAATAATAATAATAATAATAGTAATAATAATAATAATAATAATAATAATAATACATCTAATTCTAATGAAGACACCTACAAAATAAAAAATCAAAAAAAGTAAAATAAAAGAAGCAAAGCGTGGTTCCATGTTAAAAAAAATAACGGTAACAAAAACTTGGTTACAATTTCTGACAACAAGTTGGGTGTTTATGGAATTGCATCAATTCTTTGACAATGATATGTTTAATATTTTACGGAATTATGGGAACTGTGTTGTAGCGTTTAGTCTAGACGGAAACCCTCAAATTTTGTAGTAATTAATGCAATTGAAATATGTTTTGTAATTAATAGTTAATTTTTGAAAAAATTTTTTGAAATACGATATTTCTCATAAAGCTTGATCCCTTGGACCTTCAAGGGGAGCTCAACTTTATGTTTTCTAGTAATAATAAATAATATTACATGTAACTGTAGTAAAGATACGCAAAAAAATCTAAAATAATTTGGTTACTCTTCATGGAATTTTATCAATTCTTTGACAATGGTACGTGATATATTTGACGAAATTCTAAAAACATCGTATTGTATCGGATAATATCAATAGAAACCCTCAAATTTTGCACACGGAATCATTTATGAATAAACGTATGACATAGGTAGATGAAGGCAAGTTAGATTATAATTCTTATGTGGGCAAGAATAGTGATAATGTTATATATAGGTTTTCCTAGACAGATCTATTTATATAACTAAAATAAAGTAGTGATATCACTTGAATTTAGTGCTTCAGATTATGATTTATTTGACTACACATTCGTAATAAGATGTAGTCGTTAATGCAATTAAGATATTTTTTCATATTTAACAGTTAATTTTTTACTTTGTTTTAAAAGTGATGTTTTTCTCAAGTCTTCAACCCTTGACCTTCAAATAGAGTTCAACTTTAAATTTTCAAATAATAATAATAATAATAATAATACATCTATTTTAGCATAGACACATAGAAAAGAAATTCAAAACAAGTAGAATAAAAAGAACCAAAGCTTAATTATATGCAGAAAAATAAGGACTACAAAAACTTGGTTATAAGATGCTGACTGTTCATAGAATTTTATTAATTCTTTGACAATGATATGTGTAATATTTGAAGAAATACTATGAACAACATCATGTTGTAGCAACTTGTGACAACCCGTAACTTCAGGTTAATGCTTTAACTTAACACAATTAAGTTGGACTCACAATATTTAGCATTGCATGGAACTATGCATTACTTTATGCATTATTTGACTTACATGAGAACTTTGTGCCTTAACTGTAAAATTATATGTGGTGTGTGTGTTTTATGTAAAAGATGATACTTAAGGGTGAGTAGAGTAGTTAGTGAAACCTTAATAACCTCTTAACCCTAACCTCTCTCACAAATCATCATACGTACTTCAATCTTCCTCTACAATCATCTCCTGCAATCATCTTTTCTTGGTGGTACAAGCTCTCAATCATCACTTTTGATCTCTCTCTTCATCTAGAATCAATCTAAGGTAAATGTTTAATGATTATTTGTTGTTAATCCTTGATTATTTGATTCATGCAAAACCCTAGTTCCCCAAACAATGGTTCTGTGGTTATTGATCATTCTGATTGTTTGTACAATGGTTTATGAGTAGTTGCGTAACCCTTTGCCTTAACTACGATGTCTTATATGCTGGAATAGTTAGATTGTCTGTTTGATTACAACACTGGCAATATTTGGGATTAGGGTTTTTGATCGTAACCTGTAACTGTTTCATTGGAGTCTGTGATTTGATTTTGGATATTCACATGATTGTTAGTCCGGGGATTTGTTTCAGGGTTTTGTGAAGTCACAAGTCTGGGTTTTGTTAAAGAAACACAAGTCCGAATATTATAAGGACTCCTTGAGTCCGAGTTTTATTGATGCACATGTCCGAGTTTTATGAGATGAACATGGTCCGACTTTTGATTATGAAATACATGCTCCGGATTCTTCAAGTAATGTGTGGTCCGAGTTTTAGTAATATGTATGATCCGAGTTTATTAGAGACACTTGATCCGAGTTTTGGTTGTTATGTGGTCCGAATTTCTGGTTAGATGCTTGGTCCGAATTTTTGGTTAAGGAAGGGGTCCGAGTTTGTTGTTTGGTTCATAAGTGTTACTGTATATTACTGTATGCCACTGCATATTACTGCATGTTACTGCATATTACTGTATGTTACCGTATGTTACCGTATGTTACCGTATGTTACTGTATGTTACTGTATGTATGTGCAATCTATGTGATGTCAATCTGTAAACAATTATCACACGGAACACAGTTGTTTGGACACCAAGGAATTGTAAACCTTACTTGAACGCAAACACTTACATTGAGTTTATGTGCAATGAACCTTAGGTCGTGTGTAACGGACCTAACCATTAATTAACACTAGAAGCACAATAACAAACCGAGCAAACCAAGGTGAGTTCACACTCTTACCAAGGCATGGGATTCCCGGTGGGAAGGGAATGGGATTGAAGGAAAAGGATTGATGAGTTATTTGGATTTACACTGTTACTAGACTATCTACCATCGTCCTCGGTTGCGAAGGACCCTTACGTAAAACCTACGTAATACTTGTGCTTACTACTGTCCTCAGGGTTCGAGGGACACTTACGTAAAACCTACGTAAACTCATACATACTACTGTCCTAGGGTTATGAAGGACACTTACGTAAAACCTACGTAAACCCCCGCGTACCACTATCCTCGGGATAAGAAGGACGCTTACGTAAAACCTACGTAAACCCCGTACGTACTACTGTACTCGGGTTAAGAAGAACACTTATGGTTACCTCTAGTCTAGTACATACACACATGGGAAGCCCCTACTAAATGAACATACAATTGACTTAGTTAATAACGCATGTTGATGCAACGAACTTACTATTACCAACTTATTTCCTGTGAACTCGCTCAACTAGTTGTTGACTTTCTGTTACATGCCTTGCAGGACCATAGGTATTCATGGAGCTTGCACGGGAGGCGCGGTCGTTGTGGACATGGATTGTGGGTGTTTCGATGAAAACATTATGACTCTTTAAACTTAACACTTGTGTTGGATTTTTCATACTATGCTTCCGCTATTTATACTATGTTTTGAAATGAACACCAATTGTATTGTGATGAATTACATTTACACTTACTTATTATTTATATGTTCAATATGATTGGTGACATGATCCTGGTCATGTCACGCCTCCAAGCGGTGGTACTCCGCGTGTGGATTTTGGGGGTGTGACACAACTAGTCTTAAATGTTAAAAGAAAATAATGCTCACAAAAACATGGTTATAGTTTTCCACAACATGCTGACTGTTCATAGGATTTCATCAATTCTTTAACAATTTAAGTGAGATATTTGATGAAACTCTATGAACAGCATCGTGTTGTAGCAACTAGTTGATGGATGAGGTTACGTGGTATAGAAAAGTGACAATGCTTTATGCAAGTCTTGGTAGATGGTTCTATTTATATAGCTAAAATAAATTAGTGATATCTCTTGAATTAAATTATTGATATTATTGGTATTTAATTTTTTATGAGAACTATGATGTAGTATTTAATGCAATTAAGATAGTTTCTATACTAAATTGTTGAATGGTTTTTCTAAAAGACAAAGCTTACCAACTTTTTTTACTTTATTATATTTTAATTTTTAGTTTTTATTTTTGTAATAATGTTTTTTTTCTAGAGGTCTCATAAATAAAAATTTCACTACGTTGATGATGTTCAAACATTAACAAAATACTGTAATAGTATAAAACTTGAGTTTAGAATATGTTTGTGTTAAAGCAAATTTCGATTTTCTTAATGAAAATACATGATGTCAATAAATTTAGTTACAGAGGTTGAAAAATTGATGATGGAAAAACACTACAAACAGAAACAAAAAACTTACACTTTCAAAATTTTAAAAATAACTACAAGTTTAAAACAAAAATCAACCTAAAAAAATACATCATAATGCAAAGATAAACAACAATTTTTTAAAAAAAAAAAAAAATACAATATTCTATATCCTCTTTAATTTTATAATCACAAGATGTTTAATTTGTTAATTAAAAGTTATTACTTTGACATAAAATGCATTGTTTTGTACGTTATGGTATAAATTTTAGCCGCAAACATTGGAACGTTATTCCTTCGGATGCATTACACTTCAATTCTTTTTCCAATTTTATACTCGTTTTACCTAGACTAACATTTTCATTTAATACCGTTCTTCCATTAGCAACTTTACAATCATTTCAAACCATGGTTTATGGCTAAAAGGTTTTATTCAAAGCCTTAGATCGTCACTATAATTTCATGACACCAAAAGCATCTATTTGAAGTACAACCATTGAGGAGCCAATTAAGAGTTCAAAGAAACGTATTAACTTAGGGTTCATGAAAGCGCTATATAGATGGTAATGGTTGAAATCGGAAGCGTGGTGAACTAGGAGGATAAGGCAGGTGGTAGCTATAACTAATTTTGGAATTGAGGTGTATTTATGGATCTAGTGGTTGTAAATGTGGAACAATGAAGCAACAGGTGTGTCGTATGAAGCAAGATTGGAAGCTTGGGAGACATGACATTAAGTTTACCATGTTGTGTCGGATGAACAGTTCTAACCCGCATTATTAATTGTATTCCTATATAATCCGTAACTAGAACTTCTCGGTTAATGTGCAATATTTCAAAGTTTTATTTTTCGATAAGTTGTTATTGGTTAAGAATATTAATGAAGTGGTTGTTTAAAATAGGGTTCTATCACTTTGCGTGGATCGTCGTAAAATTAAATTTATCCATATTTTGCATGTTATATTAGCTATTTTACTGGGTTCCATGTGATAGTGAAACTCCGGTCCTCCACACTTACCTAATATGGGTTAGTTTTTCTAAAAAAATATCTGTACATTGGAACACAACAATCAAATTAATAGTATGAATAAGATTTTAGAACTAGAAAGATCGCTTACCACATCTTAGTGCACCCAACAAAAAAGGAAGTTATATTGCTGAAACAAACAAATAAGTCATTGAGCTTAAAAGGATGAAAGAGGAATGTGTTAAAGGCTTTTAAAATATGTAATTTCAATTCAAGTAAAAACCTTGCCTACTTTGTTGTTATTGTTTGTTCTAACAACAAATCATTAGATGATAGACTTAATGTGCCACAATTACATGATTAGAAGATATTAGATATATCATTAAATGTTTAGTATTGCTATAGAATTTACATTAAGTGTTCTTTTATTTATAAAATGGACTTTATAGATGCAATCAACTAACTAACGACAACATTGCAATTTTTTTGTTCATCTCTCTGGCACAAAATCTGGTTTCTGTTCTTTTTTTGGTTCACTGATTTTTTATGGTTAAATGTTAGTCATATGAGAGAATTCATCGTCGATTATTCTTTATTTTGTATTAAAATTTTGTATAATAATAATAATAATACATCTAATTCTAATGAAGACACCTACAATATAAAAAATAAAAAAAAAGTAAAATAAAAGAAGCAAAGCGTGGTTCCAAGTTAAAAAAAATAACGGTAACAAAAACTTGGTTACAATTTCTGACAACAAGTTGGGTGTTTATGGAATTGCATCAATTCTTTGACAATGATATGTTTAATATTTTACGGAATTATGGGATACTGTGTTGTAGCGTTTAGTCTAGATGGAAACCCTCAAATTTTGTAGTAATTAATGCAATTAGGATATGTTTTTGTAATTAATAGTTAATTTTTGACAATTTTTTTTTGAAATACGATATTTCTCATAAAGCTTGAACCCTTGGACCTTCAAGGGGAGCTCAAGAAAAGTGATAATGTTATATATAAGTTTTCCTAGACAGATCTATTTATATAACTAAAATAAAGTAGTGATATCACGTGAATTTAGTGCTTAAGAATTTGATTTATTTGACTACACATTCGTAATAAGATGTAGTCGTTAATGCAATTAAGATATTTTTCATATTTAACAGTTAATTTTTTTACTTTGTTTTAAAAGTGATGTTTTCTCAAGTCTTCAACCCTTGACCTTCAAATATAGTTCAACTTTAAATTTTCAAATAATAATAATAATAATAATAATAATAATAATAATAATAATAATAATAATAATAATAATAATAATAATAATAATAATACATCCATTTTAGCATAGACACATAGAAAAGTAATTCAAAACAAGTAAAATAAAAAGAACCAAAGCTTAATTATATGCAGAAAAATAAGGACTACAAAAACTTGGCTATAAGATGCCGACTGTTCATAGAATTTTATTAATTCTTTGACAATGATATGTGTAATATTTGAAGAAATACTATGAACAACATCATGTTGTAGCAACTTGTCTTAGATGTTAAAAGAAAATAATGCTCACAAAAACATGGTTATAGTTTTCCACAACATGCTGACTGTTCATAGGTTTTCATCAATTCTTTAACAATTCATGTGAGATATTTGATGAAACTCTATGAACAGCATCGTGTTGTAGCAACTAGTTGATGGATGAGGTTATGTGGTATAGAAAAGTGACAATGCTTTATGCAAGTCATGGTAGATGGTTCTATTTATATAGCTAAAATAAATTAGTGATATCTTTAGAATTAAATGCTTGATATTATTAGTATTTAATTTTTTATGTGAACTATGATGTAGTATTTAATGCAATTAAGATAGTTTCTATACTAAATTGTTGAATGGTTTTTCCAAAAGACAAAGCTTACCAACTTTTTTCACTTTATTATATTTTAATTTTTAGTTTTGTAATAATGTTTTTTTTCTAGAGGTCTCATAAAAAAAAATTTCACTACGTTTATGATGTTCAAACATTAACAAAATACTGTAATAGTATAAAACTTGAGTTTAGAATATGTTTGTGTTACAGCAAATTTCGATTTTCTTAATGAAAATACATGGTGTCAATAAATTTAGTTACAGAGGTTGAAAAGTTGATGATGGAAAAACACTACAAACAGAAACAAAAAACTTACAGTTTGAAAATTTTAAAAACAACTACAAGTTTAAAACAAAAATCAACCTAAAAAAATACAGCATAATGCAAAGATAAACAACAATTTTTTTTTTTCAAAAAAAAAAAACAACATTCTATATCCTATTTAATTTTATAATCACAAGATGTTTAATTTGTTAATTAAAAGTTAGTACTTTGACATAAAATGCATTGTTTTGTACGTTATGGTATACATTTTAGCCACAAACATTGGAACGTTATTCCTTCAGATGCATTACACTTCAATTCTTTTTCCAGTTTTATACTCGTTTTACCTAGACTAACATTTTCATTTAATATCGTTCTTCCATTAGCAACTTTACAATCATTTCAAACCATGGTTTTTGGCTAAAAGGTTTTATTCAAAGCCTTAGATCGTCACTATAATTTCATGACACCAAAAGCATCTATTTGAAGTACAACAATTGAGGAGCCAATTAAGAGTTCAAAGAAACGTATTAACTTAGGGTTCATGAAAGCGCTATATAGATGGTAATGATTGAAATCGGAAGCATGGTGAACTAGGAGGATAAGGCAGGTGGTAGCGATAACTAGTTTTGGAGTTGAGGTGCATTTAAGGATCTAGTGGTTGTAAATGTGGAACAATGTAGCAATAGGTGTGTCGTATGAAGCATGATTGGAAGCTTGGGAGACTTGACATTAATTTTACCATGTTGTGTCGGATGAACAGTTCTAACCCGCATTATTAATTGTATTCCTATATAATTCGTAACTAGAACTTCTCGGTTATTAAATGTGCAATATTTCAAAGTTTTATTTTTCGATAAGTTGTTATTGGTTAAGAATATTAATGAAGTGGTTGTTTAAAATAGGGTTCTATCACTTTGCGTGGATCGTCGTAAAATTAAATTTAGCCATATTTTGCATGTTATATTAGCTATTTTATTGGGTTCCATGTGATAGTGAAACTCCGGTACTCCACACTTACCTAATATGGGTTAGTTTTCTAAAAAAAGATCTGTACAATAATATGTAATTTCAATTCAAGTAAAAACCTTGCCTACTTTGTTGTTATTGTTTGTTCTAACAACAAATCATTAGATGATAGACTTGATGTGCCACAATTACATGATTAGAAGATATTAGATATATCATTAAATGTTTAGTATTGCTATAGAATTTACATTAAGTGTTCTTTTATTTATAAAATGGACTTTATAGATGCAATCAACTGACTAACAACAACATTGCAATTTTTTTGTTCATCTATCTGGCACAAAATCTGGTTTTTGTTCTTATTTTGGTTCACTGATTTTTTATGGTTAAATGTTAGTCATATGAGAGAATTCATAGTCGATCATCCTTTATTTTGTATTAAAATTTTGTATATTTTCTTTGATAATAATAATAATAACAATAATAATAATAATAATAATAATAATAATAATAATAATAATAATAATAATAATAATACATCTAATTCTAATGAAGACACCTACAAAATAAAAAATCAAAACAAGTAAAATAAAAGAAGCAAAGTGTGGTTCCATGTTAAAAAAAAAATAACGGTAACAAAAACTTGGTTACAATTTCTGACAACAAGTTGGGTGTTTATGGAGTTGCATCAATTCTTTGACAATGATATGTTTAATATTTTACGGAATTATGGGATACTGTGTTGTAGCGTTTAGTCTAGACGGAAACCCTCAAATTTTGTAGTAATTAATGCAATTAGGATATGTTTTTGTAATTAATAGTTAATTTTTGACAATTTTTTTTGAAATACGATATTTCTCATAAAGCTTGAATCCTTGGACCTTCAAGCGGAGCTCAACTTTATGTTTTCTAGTAATAATAAATAATATTACATGCAACTGTAGTAAAGACACGCAAAAAAATCTAAATTAATTTGGTTACTCTTCATGGAATTTTATCAATTCTTTGGCAATGGTGCGTGTTATATTTGACTACACATTCGTAATAAGATGTAGTCGTTAATGCAATTAAGATTTTTTTTCATATTTAACAGTTAATTTTTTTACTTTGTTTTAAAAGTTATGTTTTTCTCAAGTCTTCAACCCTTGACACTTTCAAATAATAATAATACATCTGTGACAACCGGAACTCTAAAGGTCGGTAACGTTCCATCTTTTGATCCCTACTTCTCGTTACCTTCTCCTAATATGTTAAAACGATTTATTCGTATAACCTTGTTAGATTAATTGGTACAATAACACTTAATGTTTTGACACTGGGCCGCACCTTCACATCCGAGCCAACTGGTTCCAATTTAATCTCGGCCAGCCTACTTACTTTGACTTAATCTTGGCCCAATACATTGTGCAGTGTGTGTGTGAGTATTGTTTGGCCCACTTGATCTTTGTAAATTAAATCATGACCGGCCCACTAGACAATTGCAATTGTATACGTACTAGATTCTTTAAATAGGCACTTGGGCTTGAGCCCATGAGTATAACCGGCTAGGAAGGAACCGACCTCAACTGATTGATATTATTAATACTACGTAACAATATGTCTCCTACATAAAAAGCTCAAAAAACAAACCCTACCCCTACATTCCCTTCCCTGATCGCACGTCTACAACAGCGAAACCCCCCCCCCCTGCTCGAGACATCATCTGAATCGATCTGAGTTTGCGGTTAGTATCTTTATACGTATGCTATCTAGTAATTGGTGATGATAGTTGTGTATTATTAATTGACAAGGAATACATGTATGTATTATAAGTAAAACTGATAAGATTACGTCTTGTTTCTTGTACCTGAATTGATGCTTAGGGGTTTGCATGCTAGTTACACGTTTAGAAGGAATGTTAAGGGTATGGATTAGTTATTTAATTCTAATATTAATCATGAGGATCCAATAATACAGTTTGGTTAAATGTGAATATAGGGCATGATGTTCATATAATTGGTGCATACCTAATTGTGTGGAAAGAATAGGGTAGTTGTTGGTGCACTGGTGTTGACCAATGTGTACGGCACCGTCTAAACACTCCAACAAAACATTCAAGTCTCCGATAAGCTTACACATGGGTGCTTGTCTGTCTTTATATCAAACTTTAATGATTGACTTTTTCTGTATGGTCAAACCTTTATAGGTGTATGATAGAATATGTGTGTTAAATGATCATTGGACCAATCGGTTATATGTGGTTGTGATAAACAAGTTAATAGAATATGATGTTAATTCATGATTGGACCAATTCTTATATGGGATGCATGATTAGTTAGACATAGGTTTTGTTTTACTCGGACTATAGGTTGATCAGTGGACTGGTTGATTGGGCCGCCCACTATTATAAAGGTCATCGTTGTTGACTGGTTATTTTTCTTAATTTCGATTAAGCCTTGTTGACTATTTGAGGGTGATGCAAATTGAATAAGTGTTCTGTTATATGTTACACAAAGATTAGGCTTCATATTATTGAATTATATGCACTATGTGGGCCGAATCACACATCAACTGGGTAAGTATGTGGGCCGCATTAGGGGATGTGTCAGTGGGTGAATATGGCTACTATGGTTTGGGTTGTGGATTCATACGAGGATAGTTTAGATTTTGTGTAGCATGATTGGTAAGACTATATAAACATGAGTTGCTAATATTTCACAATATTTAATCATGATGGGTAATAATTGGGCCGGACCTATTAAGGGCAGTCTTGTTTAATTGCTCGGTGCTTGGGCTTCAAGCATCATTAGGCTCTATGTGTTCTGATTTGTACAATTACGTGGATAAGATGCAATTATTTGGTGATGTATGTGTTACACTTTCTGGTTAACTATGGAAAGTACGAACTATAATCTCTTGCATGTGGATTAACTAGAATATGTGTGAAATACCCGATGTGTACGTTGTTAGGCCCTAAAGTGTGAGACTGACGCATCAAATTAATCCAACGGGCTATGGTTACGAACTGGGTCGTACCGGGTTAGTTAGTATTAGGTTTTGGACCTTTACAGGTCACTTGGGGCAAGCTTTAGGCCATGTGGGCCAAGCAGGCCCAAGGGGAGCCCATGTAGGGACTTGGGCTTCAGTTAGTATATAAACAAGTTTCTAACTTATTTTAGGGTTGGACATTCATAGTTACAATTTCTCTAGAGAGAGAGAGGCAATTGGTGGTGAACTTGTACCAGACGATTTTGCTTGTTCAAGTAATAGAATCGTGTGCAAGTTTAAAGGTGATTCGGTTTGTTCTTTGTTTCCATATTTTCGGTTCGTATTTTCATTGTTTTCGATTTGTTCTTGAATCACATCAAGTTTGGATTCCGCACAAACTTGGTGTTGTTTGATATCATTGAAAGATCCGGTTAAACGGGACTTACAAGTGGTATCAGAGCCTTTAGAACCTATTCTAGGCTCGGTGTGATATCAAATATTCAAGATTTCGAATTTTCGTTCATCGCGTTCTTCGTGTTCTTCGTTGTGTTCTTTGAAATTTTATCAAAAATCTCTATATTTTGGTGATCTGTGATTCTTTGAACGTTGTTAGGATTTGAATTTTTTTTAAGTTTGAAAAGGATTTAATAATCCCATAATTTTCGAGATTTTGGTTAATAGGCTTTTGAAAAGGTTCTTTCTTTCCAAAATTTAAAAATAAATTTCAAACTTTCCATTCATTGTTCCTTATCCAATGGTTTCAAGTCACATGGTCAGTTACAAATGTTTTTGAATTGAAGATCGCGACTCGCAACCACCTACACGATTTCGGTTCATCACGTTTGAGTCGCAACCACAAGTATTATATTCATTGTCTCGAGTCACCTCTGTTCATTATAATTCAACTTTCAAGTCGCAATCTCGAGTCGCAACCGCGTTTCTATTTGCAACTCAGTTTCGAAATCATCTCCGGTTATCATCACCATCAACGGCCACGATATATCACGCATCATCACTGATCATCATCACCGGACATCTTCAGCAACCCTCGTTGTCAGACCTGCAACTTCTTCTCCATCATCATCTTCTGTTCACCTTAGTCGTTCATCATCTCGCATATCGGTCCGACTCGCAACCTCCTCAGTCGCAACCAGGTTTCGAGTTGAAATACTTGGAGTCGCAACCGTCATTCCGAGTAGAGGTTGCAAGTTCTCAGTCACAATCTAGCCAGTCGCAACCACCGTTCCGACTTGTACGGCTCGCAATCACCGTTCCGACTTCACCGACTCGCAACCTAGATTCCGAGTCGCAACCGAGATTTCGAATCAACATCCTCATCGTTCTTCCTCTCCACTGTTCACCGACGTAACCCTCCGGTCATCATCTCCGGCGTCACTTCGGACCACCGTGTTTCTACCTCACTCACGTGTTTCGAATCAAAGTTCCGAGTTCCGACTCAAATCCTTTTCATCTCCGTCTCCGACCACCTCGTCTCACATCACAGTCATCTTATCCGGCTGCCGTTTCTTCTCCCGTCACCATTATATCTCCGACACTATTAATCATCTCCGTCAATCGATCACCTTCGTCATCACCACACCTCACTCTGTGCTGCGACCTCTAGGTTTTGTGTTTTTGGTGTTGGTTCTGTTGTTCATACGAAGAAGACGGACTTGGCGGCTGAAAATTGAATAGGGTTTTGGTTCGGTTTTGTGGTGTTCAACGAAGAAGACAGACAATTCATTTTGGTTTAAATTAATAATTAATAATAATTATTATAATCTTAAAAATCATTTGTTAATCATTGCTATTATTAATAATATATTGATTAATCATTGGTTCATAATTACTTAATCATTGATAAACAATAATAATAATAATAGTTTTGGTTATTATTTAATTAATTAATTTAAAAAAAAAATAAAAAAAATAAAAAAAAAATATAATAATAATAAAAAAAAGGGGTTTGTTTGTTTGGTGGTGAAATTGGTTTGACAGGTTTTTGAGGTGCGGTTTCAGAAAGCGGGTTCGATTGCGTGCAAAGTGTTTGATTTAGCGAGTACACGGGTTCTCGTTGGTTTGTGTTTTGAGGAGAAGATCAAAAGTGTCAACTACCCTCTGAAATTATGACATTCATCACTAAAGAAGACATACTTTCTGTCTTTTGCACTCCTGAGTGCCGAGGAAGGGTTGAGGCTTATAGGATACATAACGCTGAGCTAATCGAAGACTACAATGAAATTAAAAGGAAAAATTTCACTTTAACAAAAAACGAAAAACTTTTCAAAGAGAAAATCGAAGCTCAGCGTAAGGACATCGTTCAACTTAAGGATGATGTTAGTGTAGCCACAGCCCAACTTATTATGGTTAAAGAAAAACTATGTGAAGTGACTAAAGAACTGGAGGATGTCAGGGATAAATATCAAATAAATCAGTTGAACATTAAAAAATTTGATTCCTCTAGCAAATTAGTCAAAAACCTGTGTGATCAACAGCTAGCATACCATAAAAGGAAAGGGTTGGGATTGGGTTTTAATCAAGTTCCTCCTCCTTACAATGACAATTACACATACTTACCGATGACTGAGGAGGAATTGATGAATGAGAACAAGATGGCTTACGGTCCTAAAACTGATAAGTCATCAATCAACAGCAGACCTGTTGATAAAGGAGCGACTCCTTCGGTAAATCTTGTTTCAAAGGATACTTTTGATCCTAATGCTTTGTCTTCCCCTGCAGATGAAGTTAAAGTTGAAGGTGTTGTTGGAGATGAACAAGCATCAAGTTCCCCAGAAGATTCGGTTAAACAGGAGTTTTCATATGACATTTTTGGCTCATTTTTTCACTCTATGATTAATTTCAGGTCTAATGATTTGGGCGAAAACGTTGATGCTTGCGTAACAGAGAATGAATCGGCAACCGAAACGGATAAGCCAGCTGAAACATCTGATTCCAAATGCGAATCACCTGAAGCAGCTGTTTCTGAGAAATCGAAATCATTTGATTCTAGTGAATTCAGCTCAAGGGTGTCATGTGGAGAACCGACTTGTGCTGAAAATTCGTCAAAGGTTTCAGCTGAAGTTTCTGCTACAGTTTCTGGTATTTCATCCAACAAACCAGAACTCTCCGATTCTGTCAAAGCTGATGCCATGAAGGATGAAGAGAAGACTAATGTGAACGAGGCTCCAAGTGCACAAGCTGAACAATCTGAATCTTCGGTTAGTGATGAAAAGGTTCAGATCAAGCAACAAGAGCCAAAGCAAGCAGGTAAAGGACGTGGAAAGAAGAAGCCTAAACATCAAAGACAAGCAGGCTCTCCACAGTCCTCAACGGGCAGCAATAGTCCTCAAAAGGCCCGTGATATGAGAAATGCTTTTGTTAAGCCAGTCAGTAATGGCAAATGTGAAAAATATGCATTTGACTGTGCTAACAAAGCTTTCAGAAAGACTGGTGAGATTTCTGAACATGACGTGCAGTCTACTCAAAACAAGAAAACTCAGAAGAAATCTCCACCACAGAAGGCCCATGCAAACGACAAGTATAGACATCCAAATTCATCGTCGTCTGCAAGAAATGTGCAACAAAATCAAGCACAGAAAGGACCGGTTCGTCCTTCAGGGTCTTCAAGAGCAAATCCAGCTGATCAGAATGCATTCTACGTAAAGAGACAAACATGCTTCAATTGCGGCATTGCCGGTCACATTGCTCGAAATTGCACACATCGTCCCTACGTACCCTACTATATGCAAAATCAGAGGGTTACACCAAAGGGCAACTACCATTCTAAGCCAATGAAGGTATCTTCACCTAAGGCAATGAAGAATGTGAATCCCACGGTTAAACCTTCTGATGGGGATTGGAATGCTGCTAAAGCAAAAAGAAAACAAGCTTTGAAACCTACAAAAATTTCGAAAAATAACAAGGTTGATAAGCCAAATGTTTTGCCAAAGGCATCTAAGAAACTAGAAAAGCCTAAACAAATTTGGAGAGCAAATCAAAAAGCAGCTACATCTCCAATCCTTGAGACAAAAGGGGACTTATGTTTGAAAGAAGTGTCTTATTTTGATGCTTCAGGAAATCCCAGGACCACGATGGCCTGGGTACCCATGTCTTACTAATCTCCTTACTTTTCAGGAACAACCAAGGAGGAGCTGTTGACAATCTCTGGAATGTTGATAGCGGTTGTTCCAGAGATAAAACGGGTAACATTTCACTGTTGCAAAAAGTTCAAATTTTTTTTTACAAATGATATGTTTCCTTTGGAGGAGATAAAAGAAGTAAGAAATGATCAGCAAAAGGTACCGTTTAAATTCAGTACTTTGATTTGAATTTGATTAGTCTTCAATCTGATGACAGAACGGTTAAACAAAAATATTTTCTCTTTTTCTTAGTTTATAACTTTGTATATAAAGTGTCCTTCCTCTAGTAAATGGTAAATTTGCGCAAAAATCCAAGATTTATGCACAAATTTAGGGGGAGAGAGAGAGACATATATAGTGTTTAGGGGGAGAAAATGAGAAAAATACAAAAACATTAGAAAAATGAAAAAAACCAAAAAGAAAAATTGCATGATATGGGAAGTGAAATGAATGTTCGTGTTAAAGGGTTTGACTAACACATGTAAGGTGCCATAGCTGAAAAGACTAGGATCTACTGCGATATGTCGATAGGCTTGACGCTCAACATGATAAAAGATACTAAGTGATATAAACATAATAAACTATGTATCATGTGGGTAACATACCAACGGCGTATGATTTTATGGTCTTAAATCTTGCATTGATAGATAGCCAACATCTGAGGTTTCGGGTCTTTATATTGTTGAATCATCCGGGGATATCTTGGTTGTCCTTCTGCTTAGAACTAAAATTGTACATGACCCCAGGAAAGAAAGTCACTTGGAATTAGCTCATATCTATTTGAATGTCTGTATGTTTCCCGATACACACAATTTTGATCTGATTCTGAAATCTTCTCTGAAAAAGTCGTGTACCTCCTCTGCTGCATCCAGATACATGCTGACCTGGAGGTGCTAGGCAACGACAGCTTCTGCTGCATCCAGATACATGCTGACCTAGCTGTACGTTGTCGCACTGTAGATCTAAACACCCGAAAGAGGCCCTCTAGTGCCCAAAAGAAACCCAAATAAACCTATATCAAATTGAGAAAAACTCATTTGATCTGTATATTATATCATCTCTGCAAAAGATCTATTCTGTTCTCTTCTCAACCTACTCCCAGTTAAGATTTCAGAAATCTGGATTGGACTTGTGAAATATGTGGTAGGGAAGATACTTGCATGATAGAGTGTGTTGTTTATGTTTCCAGGATTTGATTAGTATTTATTTGGGTGTTCATTGTTAAGAAATCAAAACATGATAAAACAGATTATATGCAGACCTAGACACAGTCAGGATATCTTAAAGGATGACATCAGTATACTCACCTGTTACGATGAATCGTTGTGCTTACCTTGATCGCCGGGGTGTGCCTTGGAATGGGACACACGGATATAATAGTATAATATTACCTTAAGCATATCACAAAGTTGAAAATTGAAAGTTGACCGTTAAAGTTTAAGTGGACAAACATATTGGCAATCGCATAGACCAGTTTGATTGGGCTCGTACTGAAAAGTGTTCCTTAGTCTGCCTGAGAACGAATTTTGATCCCATTGCAATTGTAATTGTATATTATGGTAGTTGTTTATATTTTGAGTTTTTATTTGTTTTAGTTCTTGAAATTAAAAATTAAAAAAAAAATAGAAAAATTCAAAAATCCAAAAATAGTGTGTTTATTTGTTTCTCTTAAAAATTAAAAATGTAACCGTTCTTGAAGATTTGACTGATCATCAAAAGTTAAAAGAATTTAAATTGTGAAATTTCATGTACCAAGTGTTCATGTGGTACTCTCCCTGTTGCATAAGAAATGTTTGCTTATGAGTTTGTGAGCATGTGCAGAACTTGATTTCAATCAAGAACAGGGGTTGATGAAGACTGAGATGCTGTTAGTTGCTGAAGAAGCCCAAAGCATCACAACAACAAGATGTACCTGAGTCAGAAGAACCGGATACGAGACGTCGTCTGACAATGAAAGTGCATTTGAAGAAGTACCGTGAACCTGCTTGAAAGACAAAGACTGAAGAAGAAAAGAGCCGCTGAGAATCCTCCTCTCACATTCTTTTTGACAAGATTTTCAAGCAAATGCTGATCGAGATCCTGATATGAAGCTAACCACAAGAGCTGAAGAAAGAGACCCAATGCTGAGAGTTCAGAAGTCAAGAACTTCCACAACATCTGCAGCTTAGAGACAACCATAGATTTCGTTGAAGACGTTGCTGAATTCAAGTTATGAAGACAATTTGATGGCATCAGTCTAGGGGGAGATTGTTAGGCCCTAAAGTGTGAGACTGACGCATCAAATTAATCCAACGGGCTATGGTTACGAACTGGGTCGTACCGGGTTAGTTAGTATTAGGTTTTGGACCTTTACAGGTCACTTGGGCCAAGCTTTAGGCCATGTGGGCCAAGCAGGCCCAAGGGGAGCCCATGTAGGGACTTGGGCTTAAGTTAGTATATAAACAAGTTTCTAACTTGTTTTAGGGTTGGACATTCATAGTTACAATTTCTCTAGAGAGAGAGAGGCAATTGGTGGTGAACTTGTACCAGACGATTTTGCTTGTTCAAGTAATAGAATCGTGTGCAAGTTTAAAGGTGATTCGGTTTGTTCTTTGTTTCCATATTTTCGGTTCGTATTTTCATTGTTTTCGATTTGTTCTTGAATCACATCAAGTTTGGATTCCGCACAAACTTGGTGTTGTTTGATATCATTGAAAGATCCGGTTAAATGGGACTTACATACGTGCATGAGATTATTGGTTATCGGTAACCCTTTTTAGGGCGTGTTTGGTTCAACTAATAAACAAGATCTTTAATCTTACCGAGCAAACCGAAGGTGAGTTCACTGCTCTTTTTCCAAGCATGCATCCCGGGAGGGATATCGGGTAACGTTCCAGGGAGGAATGCTAGTTATTGGGATGTTTGTTATTATTACTCAGTTTCTATCACATAAGACCCCTTACATCTACCGACAGTTGCCGAGGAGGCAACGAGGTTATTAGTTGATAGCGCTATTAGGTTTGGCACCCTCACACCGTACCTGGGAGGACGGGCGTGAACTAATTTCCTTAAAGCATGACCAATGTTTTGATAGAGACATTGGGGTTGGGCAAACACATCTTGTAGCCATTTCTGTCACACCCCCAAATTACCACCTAGGGCGTGTCCCTAATGGAGGTGTAACGATCCAACAAAGAGCCACCAATCATATCAAACACAAGTCATAATGTAATAAAATACCCCAATTGAAAGAAACGTATCGTTTGAAAGTTAAACCAAAACCAAAGTACTGAGCGGAAGCATAAATGTATAAGCGTGTAAATGTATCGAAACCAAATCAAATTAGCTGTTTATTATGACCACAACCACTCCAGCAGCATCAGACAGCAAGCTCCCAAGTTCCTTCAATAATTACCTACAAGCATGTAAACAAGTGTGTCAGACTACGCTGGTGAGTTCAAGGTTTGTGTTTGTTTACCAAGTAGTGTTACCGATCAAGTGAGTAAAACAGTTTGCAAAATGATGTGTTGTTTGTTGTTAAGATGTTTAATGTTTCGATGTTGCTCATGTTAGATACTCTAGGGAGTGTGCCCATAAGTATCCGGGGAGTGGGTACCCCTTAACGACCGTTTGCTATGTTGCCTTCGTTAGATACCCTAGGGAGAGTGCCCATATGTATCCGAGGAGTGTGCCTCTAACAACCATAGCCATACCCAGATAATTAGTTCACGCCCGTCCTTACGGCCCGGTGTGAGGTTTCCCACCTAATAGCGCTATCAACTAATCACCCCCATTGCCCTCCAGGCAATAACCAAAACCGATTAAGTTATTTACCCAATGTTTCCCTTCCAAATGTTTACCAGTTGTCCCAAACCACCGGGACGCATGCTTGAGAAAAGTGCAGTGAACTCACCTTTGGTTAGCTCGGTTAGATTAAATGCTCGTTAAACAGTTGATCAGTCAACTCCTATCGTGGTTACCAAAGACAGTCAGTTTCATGAATTCACAATTCACATATCTTGTCACATGTATTGCTCAACATTAAACCACCAAACATATAACCATCACGTAAGTCATAAAAAAAACATAGTTCGTAAAATCACACAAGTTGTAGTAAGTATCCATACCGAACACATACTCACATTGCAAGTTTGAGCCGTATGCGCATGTTTCGTTTTATCACTTGTATCTAATGTGCCAAACACAAGAGAATGGAACCTAGTCGATTAATTTGTAACCCAAATGTCACCCAAACATACTACCCGGTCCGGCCCAAAACAATTACTGCTATCGTATTAATTTTGCGATTAATCTTATTTGTTCTACTCGGTTTCAGTTTTAATCATAATTGCATATGTGATAACAACCCAATAAAATCTATCATGAACCGTAAATCTATAAGGTCATCACATCTGATTCGAAAGCATGGAAACTCATAGCAATCTACACATGTGGCTAATAACAATTAACAAGCACTAAGTCAGGCACTCAATCATTGAACACAAAAATTAAGTCATCGATTACTTAGAACAACTAGTAGGATTTATCCATTCTAATTAACAATTTGCACATATAACAACCATCACATGCTTCCCTGACAATTCACATGCACCTATGAGCACCATGGCTGATAACCTAGAATGATTCCTATCTACTTGGTTGTACTTCCTAGGCCCCTCACATGAAGTGCTATAGGATATTGAGCCAACAAACAAATATTGACATAATAGTAATACTAACCGAAGCTTCATGAGAAGGGGGGGGGGGGGTCTCCTCTGCCGTCGCCATCTAGAAAGGTGTAGGGTTTCCATGTTTTCATAACTATATTACGAACTCTACCGTACACCACATAAAGAGTTCTTGGACTCTACAAATGCGGACCAAACGAGAGGGTGGGCCGAAGCCCAAACATACACCGGTTATTCAAATGTGTGCGTGAACAATAACCCCAACCCACCGACCCACTTCTAACTGTAATCGGCCCAACATGTATGTGGCACACTTAATCGGCCCACATCCTACTTTGTTTGGGTTTCATTTTGACTCAAGGAAGCTGGCCCGAAGACCACCCATTAGGAAAGGAAGGGTGTATGTTTCTTTAAGCTGTGCGCGACTCGATGAGGACATTGCACATGTACTACACACTTAGCCGCCAATATATGTATCAACCCATACCACCACATGCAAAACTAAGTATGTTGGCCGACCATGACAAAGTAAGCACATGCACTGTACATTAAACTTTTGATGTATGTGTAAGATGCCATTAATTCTGATTGGACCAATTTTTGACCAGCCAACAATTTACCCAATGGCACAACATCAATAAATTCACACATGAGGTGTACAACAAGGTTTATAAGACCATTATTTATCATATAATAACTTACCTGATACAAATAAATAAAAATTCTTATTTGATTAACCCATGAAAAGCATAGTACACATTTGGTTAGAACATGTAATAAAACATGGGACGTAATTATACGAGCTAGAGGTCAAGGAATCGAGTAATGTAAATCTTGAAAGTCCGGATTGTCACATCATCCCCAACTTGAAAGAAATTTCGTCCCGAAATTTAGCAAACAGTCACTGAGGAAGCTAGTTTTGTTAAGCGTTTTCGCGGGGTGTCACATCATCCCCAACTTGAAAGAATTTTCGTCCCGAAAATTTAGATTATGATGTTTTTAGGATCATGGCTAAAAGTTCATCGCTAACGAGAGTATCAAGGCATGAGACAGTACAACGAGATAAGATACAATCCGACTACCTGACTCAGCCAGGTATTGACAAATGAGATTCAGTCGTTCATCCGAACAAGTCACAAGAGATTTTATATAGGTCTAGAATAGTCAATTGTCGATGCAACAAATTAGTTTCAGCAATAGTAGGTGCACATGAGTGTGACTATCGAGAGTTATAGGGAGTTGCTTACTATGTAAGTATACACGAAAGTAAAAAAAAATGACGCAGTTTCAAGATGGTACCTAGTCGCCCGTTATAGTTGTCGTCGCTCGCTGTAGTGTTATTAATGTTAACAATTTACTATGGCTCGAAGAGAAGATGATATATTGAAGTGAATTTGTATACATGGATTTTAATTAGAGATCTAGTTAGCCTATTGAAGAGAAAAGCACTAATACAGATTAATTTGCATCTATTCTAGTGAGGTTGTAGCAGGTTATGGTAGGCACGGGATATGTTAACCATTGTTGGAACACCAGTGTGTCATACATTTTAACATGTATGGCGGGGAGGGGGTTGCACAAAATGTAGTTTAGGTGAGTTCTACACGTTTAAGTTTGAGTGGCTGGTAGAAGGCAGTAATTTGTTTTTATGGAGCAATCAGAATACTAAGTTGCCAACACTTCACCAATCGAGTGTATGAATGGACACAAACGTCCTATGTCATAAACAAAGGGTCGATGAAATGAACCGAACTAAAATTGTGTTAAGGAGGTTTGTTAAAGGCCAAGTTACTCAAATCCTAGGATTAAGGGTGTTAGGTGCATCACCGAGAATTTGCTCAAAATAATTGACGTGAAAGTAATTAAAGTGAATGTAAGAGGTATTCGTTTTTATGTGATGTTGCTGCCGAAGATCAGCGATGATGCCATCGTACGTAAGGGTTTGAGAGGAGTTAATATTTTCTTAGAACAGGTGGTTCAGGTAAATTCATCAATAGACTGGTTGAAACTCAAGTTAGGAATTATGCCCTTTAGTCCAAAATGTTGGCATCTTGATGCGTTCATACGGTGGGAAGAGAAATTTTCGGTTTATGAAGATCATGATGCCTTGGTTGTAGTTGATTGTAATAGATGGCCAACTTTCGATCAACGAGGAATAAGTATATAATAAGTGTGGGGCTTTTTCACGGAAGGGGTGTTGACCTCGGCATACCTCATAGAAGTAGAAATTTTATCTTATGCTCCTGCACTTGTTGAACTCAAATATGGCCCGTTGCTCCTCGAGTAACGTTCGTATGGAGTGACTCAGCTAGGTAAGGATTAACGTATAACATGGTTAGACAGGAACTATCATATTATTCTAAAACAACGGAATAAGAGGTGAGGACCATAACACGGGTTGGCATCAATGTGTTCCACTTAATGTAAAAAAAAATAAATACTTGCTTTCGAATCATTAACAAAAATTAAATAATCCGATGATGAGGATGTAGCTGTTCGTACACAAGTGACGTAAATAAAAATAAAGCGTTACTTTAAAGGTGCTAGCACAAGAAGGATTATCTATGAAGGTGATCGTTGACTAAGTATGAAGCGTTTCGGTTTAATCAGAACATTCTCCACAATCGTCGGGATTGCCCGTATGCGAATAATAATAGATTCACTAAGGTCGGTGTATGTAATTGAGTGTGTAGTTATTTGATCATGTATGCAACCGATTTGAAAGGGTTGAGCTAAAACGTGTCTTGAGAACCTCACATATGTCGCCAAGAAGTTTCACTACAAGGACGCGGAAATAAAATCGGAAATTGTATGGTCACAATAACAATACATTACCATCTTCAGAGTTTTCAAGAAGTGCTCGCTACGATCGAAAGGCGAGTTTATCAAGTTCTTTTAAACAGAGCAAAATTTTATGAGAGTTTATGCGTAGAGAAACAAAGATGTAGTGTGACCATGACCGGAGAATGATAGATTGATCTATGTTGATAACAGTATCAAGCCATCACATCAAACGGTTGGCATAGTCTGGTGCAAAGGCCAGAGAAATAGTCTTGCTTACGAAATAACAACTGTAGCGATATACAAGGGGTACAATTATTATGTAGACCATCACGTTCATCTGGGTGTTGATTAACTTGTATCTTCGTCTCCCATCTTTCTCTCTTGAGATGATGGAACCACCTTTGTGGAAATCCGCTCGCAGGACTAGATATGCTAGGATGTAAATCAGGTTAGACTAACGATTATTCACACGACATAGTGAGAGGATCAAAGGAATTTTATAATTAAGTGTAGGGGGTAAAGTATAAGTGTACTAGAGATCCTTCGCATTTCGCTTATATATTGATGTTGAATGGCTTACGCTAATATTTTGGCAGGGTTTCAACAGACGAGGACCATAGTTTCGCTAAGACTCTTACATGAGTAAAAAAAAAAAAAAAAAAAAATTAATAATAATAATAATGATGAAGGATTCTAGTGATGATAGCTCAATATGCTCAAGACCATCTTTAGCCTGATAGTTGCGCCTGCCAACCACCTACTAGGTTTAACAATACCAATTAATCGCTGAGTGGTTTACGGGAAATTCTACCAATAGTGGAAGTTTTAAACAAGCAATTCATAAATTAGGACACTTTATTCACACGCAGGGTTTCACAAGGATTCACATGCACCCACAAGAACGGTGGAGAGAGTAAAAATCAAGATTAAGTAGAAGTTAATCACTGCTATGATTCCTATAGATTACTGAGTTCTAACATAACATCAATTAACAGAGCGGAACCTCTCTCACACTCGTTAAGCCTCACTGAGACTCACATGCACCCCACATTATTATTATGTGTGCACCCATAATAATAAGACAATTTGCATGCTTATCTCAGTGCCTATTAACTCGCGCAAAAAGGTTCCCCGAATTCAAGCAATAAGACTGATGACGCCACAACATAGATCATGAAAGTTCAAGAAGAGTCGCACTCTTAAAACACGTAACATGGGTTGGTAACATAGAAGTTCATACTGCGGTGCTAAGTGTGCATTCACATGTGATGTTATTCATAAGCAAACACTAGATATACTATGCAATAATAAACGGGAAACGAACCTTGCAGTCTGGAGCTGAGTGTCATGGTCATCGTTGGGATCAATTCGGTTATAGTCTGGTTTTATGAAAACATTTTAAAACCGAGTTCTCTATAACCAGTGGCTCTGATACCAAACTGTCACACCCCCAAATTACCACCTAGGGCGTGTCCCTAATGGAGGTGTAACGATCCAACAAAGAGCCACCAATCATATCAAACACAAGTCATAATGTAATAAAATACCCCAATTGAAAGAAACGTATCGTTTGAAAGTTAAACCAAAACCAAAGTACTGAGCGGAAGCATAAATGTATAAGCGTGTAAATGTATCGAAACCAAATCAAATTAGCTGTTTATTATGACCACAACCACTCCAGCAGCATCAGACAGCAAGCTCCCAAGTTCCTTCAATAATTACCTACAAGCATGTAAACAAGTGTGTCAGACTACGCTGGTGAGTTCAAGGTTTGTGTTTGTTTACCAAGTAGTGTTACCGATCAAGTGAGTAAAACAGTTTGCAAAATGATGTGTTGTTTGTTGTTAAGATGTTTAATGTTTCGATGTTGCTCATGTTAGATACTCTAGGGAGTGTGCCCATAAGTATCCGGGGAGTGGGTACCCCTTAACGACCGTTTGCTATGTTGCCTTCGTTAGATACCCTAGGGAGAGTGCCCATATGTATCCGAGGAGTGTGCCTCTAACAACCATAGCCATACCCAGATAATTAGTTCACGCCCGTCCTTACGGCCCGGTGTGAGGTTTCCCACCTAATAGCGCTATCAACTAATCACCCCCATTGCCCTCCAGGCAATAACCAAAACCGATTAAGTTATTTACCCAATGTTTCCCTTCCAAATGTTTACCAGTTGTCCCAAACCACCGGGACGCATGCTTGAGAAAAGTGCAGTGAACTCACCTTTGGTTAGCTCGGTTAGATTAAATGCTCGTTAAACAGTTGATCAGTCAACTCCTATCGTGGTTACCAAAGACAGTCAGTTTCATGAATTCACAATTCACATATCTTGTCACATGTATTGCTCAACATTAAACCACCAAACATATAACCATCACGTAAGTCATAAAAAAAACATAGTTCGTAAAATCACACAAGTTGTAGTAAGTATCCATACCGAACACATACTCACATTGCAAGTTTGAGCCGTATGCGCATGTTTCGTTTTATCACTTGTATCTAATGTGCCAAACACAAGAGAATGGAACCTAGTCGATTAATTTGTAACCCAAATGTCACCCAAACATACTACCCGGTCCGGCCCAAAACAATTACTGCTATCGTATTAATTTTGCGATTAATCTTATTTGTTCTACTCGGTTTCAGTTTTAATCATAATTGCATATGTGATAACAACCCAATAAAATCTATCATGAACCGTAAATCTATAAGGTCATCACATCTGATTCGAAAGCATGGAAACTCATAGCAATCTACACATGTGGCTAATAACAATTAACAAGCACTAAGTCAGGCACTCAATCATTGAACACAAAAATTAAGTCATCGATTACTTAGAACAACTAGTAGGATTTATCCATTCTAATTAACAATTTGCACATATAACAACCATCACATGCTTCCCTGACAATTCACATGCACCTATGAGCACCATGGCTGATAACCTAGAATGATTCCTATCTACTTGGTTGTACTTCCTAGGCCCCTCACATGAAGTGCTATAGGATATTGAGCCAACAAACAAATATTGACATAATAGTAATACTAACCGAAGCTTCATGAGAAGGGGGGGGGGGTCTCCTCTGCCGTCGCCATCTAGAAAGGTGTAGGGTTTCCATGTTTTCATAACTATATTACGAACTCTACCGTACACCACATAAAGAGTTCTTGGACTCTACAAATGCGGACCAAACGAGAGGGTGGGCCGAAGCCCAAACATACACCGGTTATTCAAATGTGTGCGTGAACAATAACCCCAACCCACCGACCCACTTCTAACTGTAATCGGCCCAACATGTATGTGGCACACTTAATCGGCCCACATCCTACTTTGTTTGGGTTTCATTTTGACTCAAGGAAGCTGGCCCGAAGACCACCCATTAGGAAAGGAAGGGTGTATGTTTCTTTAAGCTGTGCGCGACTCGATGAGGACATTGCACATGTACTACACACTTAGCCGCCAATATATGTATCAACCCATACCACCACATGCAAAACTAAGTATGTTGGCCGACCATGACAAAGTAAGCACATGCACTGTACATTAAACTTTTGATGTATGTGTAAGATGCCATTAATTCTGATTGGACCAATTTTTGACCAGCCAACAATTTACCCAATGGCACAACATCAATAAATTCACACATGAGGTGTACAACAAGGTTTATAAGACCATTATTTATCATATAATAACTTACCTGATACAAATAAATAAAAATTCTTATTTGATTAACCCATGAAAAGCATAGTACACATTTGGTTAGAACATGTAATAAAACATGGGACGTAATTATACGAGCTAGAGGTCAAGGAATCGAGTAATGTAAATCTTGAAAGTCCGGATTGTCACAATTTCGGTATTCGAATAAGTAACAACATCAAATCAAATTGATAAACTGTTTTGTATATACATCTGGTAAACTAAACTCGGTAACAAAACCTTGAACTCACCAGCGTTGTCTGACACACTTGTTTGCATGCTTGTAGGTCGTTAGCGGTTTGCGTTGGGACTTGCTGTCTGGAGTAGCAGGAGTGGTCATGGGTCGTCTGGAGGAATTTATGTTACTGATTTGTTGATACCTTATATTGGTTTTAAACTATTTAACTTCGTTTAATTTTTCTTCCGCTGAATACCTTGGTTTTCTTTTGAACTTGGATGGTGTTTTATTAATAATCAAGAACTTTATTTTAGAAATATGTATGGGTTCTATGTAATTAGTGGCTCATTGCTGGTACGTCACACGCCTATCAGGGACACTCCCTAGGTGGTATTTTGGGGGTGTGACAGTTTGGTATCAGAGCCACTGGTTATAGTGAACTTGGTTTTAAAATGATTTTACGAAACCAGACTATAACCGAACAACTTCGAAAATCGACCATGACACTCAGCTCCAGATTGCAAGGTTCGTCTTCTGTTTATTTCATGCATTACTTGTTTAGTAGTCATACATTTACAGTTTGCACGGAACTATATATTAGCTACTACGGTGACTTGATAGTGTGACACTACTCTTTGAATTTTGTGAATCATAATCCTGTACTACCCACTGTTGGCTATTTGAATGCGGGGGAAAACTTTTAGCGCAAGTTAAGAGGCACTGAGATGAGCATGCAAATTGCCTTATTATTATGGGTGCACACATAATAATAACGTGGGATGCATGTAAGTCCCAGTGAGGCTTAACGAACGTGAGAAGGATTCTGCCCTATTATGTGTAAACTTGATAGTTGTAGATTTTAACGTGATACTTGACTTTTACCTTGTTTCGACCCTTAACATAGTTCCCTTCTCTTATATAGAACCATGAGTGGACGTGGAGGAGGCCGAAGTGGTGGACGTGGCCACATTGCTATGACGCAGGCCGAATTAACCAACCTAATCAACACTCGTGTAGCTGAAGCACTAGCAGCTTACCAGGCTGGTACGATAAGTGCCAATTACTTTCTCTTTTTGCGTCATAAACTCGAATCTTACCTATGCGTTGTACGTTCTTTCGTTTTAGGGCAACCTGCGAACCAAAACTATCCACCTACTCCACCTGCTTGTACGTTCAAGATGTTTATGGATTGTAAGCCACATGTCACACCCCGACCACGTAGAACATACAAAACGTGGCGGAAACGTCGGGGAGTGTTGTAACAGAATCGATTGTTTCAAATCCATGGCAATAGAAGTTCCGTTTTATTGATTAAACATGAAAGTTTACATTGTTTAAACAAGAACCAAAGAGTACATAACATAAATTAACTAGTTCTTGTCTCGTTTTAAGTCACTAAGGCACATGTCCGCCTAAGTATGTCTTGATAAGTCCTATGCACCATTTCCTGAAAACACATGTGAAAATAGGTACGTCAACATAAAAATGCCTGTGAGATACATTGGTTTTGTGAAAACGGAATTGATGACTTATGTTTGAGAAAAAGTTTGGTCATGAACCTTGTAATTTGCTTTGTCTTGTAAATCATTTGAAAGACGATAAAAACAGATGATATGTATAAATAAGAAGACACTGTATGGTTAAACGGATAACCATGTAAAATGTGTTTGTATAAGATAAGTCGTTTTGTAAAACAATGTCTCGTGAAAAGTGTGTTATTTGTATAAAATGTCATATGTCTCAAATTGAAGTGATTCAAATAACGCTACCATATGTAATACCATACAAACACTTATATATAGGAAGTACCAGCGGCGTATCCACCATGCTTGTATCATATTACACACGCTTCGTTACTTAATCACTTACCCAAACCATCCACCATGTAAGATTGTTCTTGTATAACTCAATTGTTTATTGTGTAAACCATGTCAAATGTCTATGTTCAATGTAAATCACCAAATGTGTATGTCAATGTCAACGTGTTTATGTTCAATGTAAATCATGTAGTGTGTATCCCAAAATGTATCATGTATGGTAAGCGAAATGTATCAACTTAAACCATATGTAAAATGCACAAAACAAGTCGTTGAAGTAAAACGTGGTTTAAATCAACTTTATGTTCTGTGGAAAAAATGCATGCTCTATTGATATTAACATTTATGCGGTATTGTGAAATATGCATACATCCAAGCCTTGAGACTGCGGCGATAAACCCTTAAACAAATTAAAGGCTTATCTAAGTTATGTATATCGAATTCGGTCATTCCTTCCAATCCTATCAAACCCAGGATTTCAAAAACGGGAGTTGTCAATTCCTATGGTACCACTACCTACTAACGAACGGCGTGATCAATGTTAATGAATGTATTGTCCCATGTTAAACAAACCAAATGTCATAACAAAATGAAGGCATGTGATGTAAACAATTGTACTAAGTATGCTAAGTAAACATACGAAGCCGAAATGTTCATGTAAATCAATGTGCCCATATGCTGAGTAAACATATGCAGCAGAAATGTTCATGTAAATCAATGTGTCCATATGCTGAGTAAACATATGCAACAGAAATGTTCATGTAAATCAATGTGTCCATATGCTGAGTAAACATATGCAACAGAAATGTTCATGTAAATCAATGTGTCCATATGCTGAGTAAACATACGCAACAGAAATGTTCATGTAAATCAATGTGTCCATATGCTGAGTAAACATATGCAACAGAAATGTAATGTAAATCAATGCACTAAGTACGCACACAATGGGCATACATAGCATGAAATGTAATGAAATCGTGTACTATAATGTACTAACAACATAGCAGGCATATGATGTGAAAACATGGAAAGCATGAAAGTATCAGATAGGCACATGTGTTTCACCCCAAAACAGTTGGAAAACAGTAAAAGAGGGGTTCTATGTACTCACCTGAGATTGCTTTGTAGTTCTTGTATAATAACCAAATAATGCTAGAGATCACGGAATATCAAACGGCACCTAATAGGTAGCTATGTTAATATACCGGACCAAAGCGGAAGGATCGGATAGTATGCGGGTTTGTAAACCAAACGAGTATAGAGACTCGTGTAATATGGTTTAACAAAGCCTACATACTAAAATGAAACCTAACCTAAGTGCTTGCGACCCATCACGACCCGTTTAGGTAGCTTATGCTACCTTACGCGTCGTTCGCATAGAACGCGTCTGGAACGACTAACATCGTGACTACAAGGTATAACCTCGGAAGGTTATAGCTATGGTCACCTAATGTGTTTGGTCGGATCCTAATGATCGACCAAATGGGTCGGGTTCGAAAGTATAAGCGATGGTTTAGATCGCTTACCTTACGACCCTATATAAGCACTAAACTAAAAGTGACGAGCTAAGCATGTTAGAACATGCTTAACTAAGTTTAAAAAACAGGTTTGGCATCAAAGCAAATGGCTTTGATGCTCACGAGTAGTTTGGTTACAAAATACGCAAGAATGCGCATTTTGGCCGAAACTACGACCGGTCACTGAGCCTAGATAACGTGGTGATCAGTAGGTATAGTCACTACGGACCATAACCATCGTGATCACGCTCACATTATGAAGTTCCATGAACTTCGTGTTGACCATAGGCTGGTCAATGCAGAAAGTCAACAAAACGTTGACTTTCGGACTCGATAAGCGAATAAAAGAGCGAAAGAATACTTACGGAGGGTCCCCGAATGCTAATCTAGATCAAAATGGCTCAGGTATGAAACAAAGGTTCCAACTTAGAGCTCTTGATCAGATTGTGTGGGTTTTTGCAACAAAGGGGGGGGTATTTAAAGGAAAAGCATAACCGTTAGGATCGTTTATCGAATACCATGCCACGATCTTGTGCGTACACTTGTCAAAATATTGTGGTAAGTCAGAACTTGGCCCTTGGCTCTTGATTGGGTGAAAGGGCATTGCCCCTTGATCGAACGAAAGGCCAACTGCATTGAATGCAAACATTGAATCTAGTCTTACAGTCCCACGCGCCCCGCGTAAAGGTTGGCCTTACCTTTACGCGCCCCGCCTGAGGGTCACAGATCAGAATTTTCAATTTTGGTCCCTGCACTTCAGAAACACGTAATTTGGCCCATTTTTTGCACGTTTAAGCCCCTTTAACCTCATTTCAAGGCTCTAAGATGAAGTTAAAGTGTAGGGGACTTGAAATATGCTCAAAAATATTCCGGATGTCGGTTCGTTTGGCCGTACGATCGCGATGTTCGCTTAATTACGACGGAATGCGCATAAGCGTGAAAGACGATCCAAATGACGCGACGAATGGATTTTTCTTATGCCAAATACTAAGGCATAATATAAGGATGCTTACATAAATTTTTGGATGCCCGGATGTATTCCGAACTTAAGTTATGGGCGAAAGTGCAAACTTGTGCACTTTTTGACACTTTTAGCCCCTGAATGATCCAAAAGTTTGTTTTAGCATACCAAACCCCTCAAAGCCTATTCCTAAGCTATGTAAAGGATATTTATGGTATGTCTAACTTATGGACATGTTCCGGAATGTTCGTTACAGTTCAAATTGGCCTACTTTCGCAGTTTGTCAAGTTTAGTCCCTGTAAGCGAATTAACTTGTTTTTGCCATACCAAAGCCTTCAAAACTTATTTCTAAGTTCTGTAAAGGTTATTTGAGGTATGTTGAGTACATGTTGCTGTTCCGGAGTATTTGTCGCATTAAACTGAGTACGTTTACGCACCAGTTTGCGTATAATTCCCCAGAAAGCGATGTAGAGCTTGAAATCGACCAAGAGTTGATATGTGCAAACGATACACATATTTATACAAGTCCAAAGTATGAAGTACAATATTTCATTGGTTTGGCGTTTGTTTGACGGTTGAAGTGACACAGGTGTCACAGTCTTCCCTACTTTAGGAAATTTCGTCCCGAAATTTAGTTTTAGAGGAAACTTGTGAAGACAGCTGTGACGGTTTCGCTTTCAGACAAATCCATTGAACCCTTAGGTAAAACTCTAGGCCATGTTAGGATCCATAGCGAAAATTTCAACCCACAAAGTGAAGTCCTTGTATTAACAAAACATGGAGTTTCGAACTACGGTCAGGAGAACGTTTCCCGTGAAGAGTTATCATGGGAAACTTGTGTGTGCTTGAAATCAGAATTGGGGAGTGTAAGGATAAATGACATTGGTCAAAATCCAAGACTTCTCCCGTATCATTACTCTTGTCACTGTAGGTCTTATCACATGACAAAACTCCCTGTGGTTTCTGTGCACTGAATTCCATAATTATGTAGGCCTCCATAATTACGTACTTCCTTGCACAGTCCGCACAGTTCATTTCATAATGCGTATGGGAAAAAAATCAAACGAATAATCTCTTCAGCTAAACTACCCAAGAGAAATATTTAACTACATCAACGTAGGATGTCTTTAACTAGATTGTCGAACCAATCTATTTAACTTAGAACGACGTAGGATCTCTTTAACTAGACCACCCGAGGGCCTCTTTAACTATATCAACGCATGACATCTTTAACTAGATTGTCGAACCAATCTCTTTAACTTAGATCGATGTAGGATCTCTTTAACTAGACCACCCGAGGGCCTCTTTAACTTTATCAACGCATGACATATTCAACTAGATTGTCGAACCAATCTCTTTAACTTAGATCGACGTAGGATCTCTTTAACTAGACCACCCGAGGGTCTCTTTAACTATATCAGCGCATATTATCCTTAAACTTTGATTTATAATCCAAGGGACTTGACTACAACGTAGAAGTCCATTAAGGATTTAAGATAGTACCTTTTTGAATGTCCTACTACGAATCCCTCATATGAAGATATGAAAGATTCCACGAGGATTTGGATAACGAATATCCAGAGTATACTAAAACACAAAATGCATAATAGAAAACACAAGATGCATAAACACATAGTCATATAACCACAAAGATTGTTAACTTGATTTGTTATCATTCTGTTAATTTGTTCTGCTAACTGTGCACATGTATTCAAAGCACACCAGGTATCCAATCAGTGGATTTTGATTGGTGCTTTAAATATTTCTAAGAATCTAACTATAAAGATAGAAAGATCTTAAAGAGAAAATTCGGTTTCGATTCTAAGGAACCGAAATGATCGAATTTTGGTACATGAGGAATCCAATTAAGGACTCTGATTTGTATGATAATCATCCACAAGGGTCTAATTATGGGGATAAAAGATCCCATATGGATTTTAGAAGTTGAAGATGTTTTGAAACCTGGCACTGGACGTGTTTAAGTCAAAACACGAAGTAAAATGCTTATGAGGTTGAGATGCTCAATATGCCATGGCAACATAAGGGGCGGAATTTGAAAGTTAAGTCAATGTATGAGGATAAATATTTTTGAAACTATGCATGTTTGAAGAAATCAGAACGTAATGGGTATGAGATTTGAAGATATCCTTGGTTATCTTAAACAAGGATTTAAAGGTATAGAAGCGCGATTACTCGTAATGTCACATTATTTCCTGTACTTCGTTTCTAAGAATAAAACGAGTACTTAAAATTTTCGAGGGAATCATGAGCGATCATTTGAAGAGAGAATCACAAGAGTAGTTTGTAAGGAACATAGTTCCTTAATACAGGTATTATAGGGAAATGCCATAAACACATGTAATTATACTTGTATATCAGGATTGTGAACAACAAATTTTTATTTATGAACGAGACATATTGTTTCACAATACATGAAAACAAAAGAAACAAGGGCATAAGATAGCATCATCCTTTGTTAAGCCGAGTGCTCATCCAAGGGTTGGATTTGCATTAGCAAGCTTTGGGCATTTGTTCCTGAAACGGCTTGTCTCACCACAGTTGTAGCACGTTCCAGGCGGAAAGCGAGCTTGAGTAGGGTTGACTTGGAGTTGGGTAGCAGCAAGGTTTATAGCAGCTTTGTTTTGGATAGCAAAGCGGCATGTGTTGACCAAATGTCCCCTCCGTCCACAGTAGGTACATTTGGAGCAGGGTATGAGGTTTGAATGATGATGGTTACATCGTTTGCACAAAGGGGCAGTTCCTATGTATGGCTTCCTAGCTGGTGGCCTTGCCACATGGCTAGGTCCTGCTTGATTAGGTGTAACCGCTGCGGGTTTCCTTGAAGCCTTACGCTTCCTTGATTTTGGTGCTGGCTTGACTTCTGCTTCCTTTGGTGGCTCTTGAGTGGCTTCGTTGTCAAGACGAGAGGCTTCATTGTTGAGACGAGCCATGGCAATGCCTAAATCCACAGTCTTCTAAATCACTTCGCCTACTTGCCGGGCAAATTTGGCTGTTCGCTCGGACATTTGACCAGTGCTGAGAGGAATAGACATTCTAGAAGAAAATGAAAGATATAGGAAGAAACAAGTGAAAGGTTATTGGATAATCAATACAGAATGGAAACGGATGAAAATTGTGATCATTTGTTTGTTTACTTAAGGCAAACAAATGAGATGGTGAAAAATCAAAGTAAATGTGTCAAAAATAATGTATCGCGAAGATATGCTAGCCTATAAGTGAACACTCATCCCAAGAATTCCCAGGTAAGCACAACTGGTCTCGCGTCGGATGAGATGTATACGAAGTGCTTGCCTAGACAGAAAACCCGGAATACAGGCATTCACCCTTCCAGTTTGCACGTGTTCACATTATTTAAAACCCAAAACCTTGACGAGGTTTTGAAAACTCCAAGGGGTTCAAAACCATATAACAGAGGGTTCAAAACCTTACAATAGAGGGTCCAAAACCTAGTAATCAATCATCCTAGAACAGATGATTAGTTTTCGAAGCGGTTTCGAATTTTATGTTCTTGTTGTGGTCGTCGCCTAAGGATAGGTGACGGTATTGTTTTATGACTAAATGCAAGTGAACTCGCATTAGGGTCCTAGGAAGGTTATAGACTAGGTCAAAGCATTACTAATAACCTAATTCCCTATAACCATTGGCTCTGATACCAACTTTTCTGTCACACCCCGACCACGTAGAACATACAAAATGTGTCGAAAACGTCGGGGAGTGTTGTAACAGAATCGATTGTTTCAAATCCATGGCAATTGAAGTTCCGTTTTATTGATTAAACATGAAAGTTTACATTGTTTAAACAAGAACCAAAGAGTACATAACATAAATTGACTAGTTCTTGTCTCGTTTTAAGTCACTAAGGCACAGGTCCGCCTAAGTATGTCTTGATAAGTCCTATGCACCATTTCCTGAAAACACATGTGAAAATAGGTACGTCAGCATAAAAATGCCTGTGAGATACATTGGTTTTGTGAAAACGGAATTCATGACTTATGTTTGAGAAAAAGTTTGGTCATGAACCTTGTAAGTCCCAGTGAGGCTTAACGAACGTGAGAAGGATTCTGCCCTATTATGTGTAAACTTGATAGTTGTAGATTTTAACGTGATACTTGACTTTTACCTTGTTTCGACCCTTAACATAGTTCCCTTCTCTTATATAGAACCATGAGTGGACGTGGGGGAGGCCGAAGTGGTGGACGTGGCCACATTGCTATGACGCAGGCCGATTTAACCAACCTAATCAACACTCGTGTAGCTGAAGCACTAGCAGCTTACCAGGCTGGTACGATAAGTGCCAATTACTTTCTCTTTTTGCGTCATAAACTCGATTCTTACCTATGCGTTGTACGTTCTTTCGTTTTGGGGCAACCTGCGAACCAAAACTATCCACCTGCTCCACCTCCTTGTACGTTCAAGATGTTTATGGATTGTAAGCCACATGTCACACCCCGACCACGTAGAACATACAAAACGTGGCGGAAACGTCGGGGAGTGTTGTAACATAATCGATTGTTTCAAATCCATGGCAATTGAAGTTCCGTTTTATTGATTAAACATGAAAGTTTACATTGTTTAAACAAGAACCAAAGAGTACATAACATAAATTAACTAGTTCTTGTCTCGTTTTAAGTCACTAAGGCACAGGTCCGCCTAAGTATGTCTTGATAAGTCCTATGCACCATTTCCTGAAAACACATGTGAAAATAGGTACGTCAGCATAAAAATGCCTGTGAGATACATTGGTTTTGTGAAAACGGAATTCATGACTTATGTTTGAGAAAAAGTTTGGTCATGAACCATGTAATTTGCTTTGTCTTGTAAATCATTTGAAAGACGATAAAAACAGATGATATGTATAAATAAGAAGACACTGTATGGTTAAACGGATAACCATGTAAAATGTGTTTGTATAAGATAAGTCGTTTTGTAGAACAATGTCTCGTGAAAAGTGTGTTATTTGTATAAAATGTCATATGTCTCAAATTGAAGTGATTCAAATAACGCTATGATATGTAATACCATACAAACACTTATATATAGGAAGTACCAGCGACGTATCCACCATGCTTGTATCATATTACCCACGCCTCGTTACTTAATCACTTACCCAAACCATCCACCATGTAAGATTGTTCTTGTATAACTCAATTGTTTATTGTGTAAACCATGTCAAATGTCTATGTTCAATGTAAATCACCAAATGTGTATGTCAATGTCAACGTGTTTATGTTCAATGTAAATCATGTAATGTGTATCCCAAAATGTATCATGTATGGTAAGCGAAATGTATCAACTTAAACCATATGTAAAATGCACAAAACAAGTCGTTGAAGTAAAACGTGGTTTAAATCAACTTTATGTTCGGTGGAAAAAATGCATGCTCTATTGATATTAACATTTATGCGGTATTGTGAAATATGCATACATCCAAGCCTTGAGACTGCGGCGATAAACCCTTAAACAAATTAAAGGCTTATCTAAGTTATGTATATCGAATTCGGTCATTCCTTCCAATCCTATCAAACCCAGGATTTCAGAAACGGGAGTTGTCAATTCCTATGGTACCACTACCTACTAACGAACGGCGTGATCAATGTTAATAAATGTATTGTCCCATGTTAAACAAACCAAATGTCATAACAAAATGAAGGCATGTGATGTAAACAATTGTACTAAGTATGCTAAGTAAACATACGAAGCCGAAATGTTCATGTAAATCAATGTGCCCATATGCTGAGTAAACATATGCAGCAGAAATGTTCATGTAAATCAATGTGTCCATATGCTGAGTAAACATATGCAACAGAAATGTTCATGTAAATTAATGTGTCCATATGCTGAGTAAACATATGCAACAGAAATGTTCATGTAAATCAATGTGTCCATATGCTGAGTAAACATATGCAACAGAAATGTTCATGTAAATCAATGTGTCCATATGCTGAGTAAACATATGCAACAGAAATGTAATGTAAATCAATGCACTAAGTACGCACACAATGGGCATACATAGCATGAAATGTAATGAAATCGTGTACTATAATGTACTAACAACATAGCAGGCATATGATGTGAAAACATGGAAAGCATGAAAGTATCAGATAGGCACATGTGTTTCACCCAAAAACAGTTGGAAAACAATAAAAGAGGGATTCTATGTACTCACTTGAGATTGCTTTGTAGTTCTTGTATAATAACCAAATAATGCTAGAGATCACGGAATATCAAACGGCACCTAATAGGTAGCTATGTTAATATACCGGACCAAATCGGAAGGATCGGATAGTATGCGGGTTTGTAAACCAAACGAGTATAGAGACTCGTGTAATGTGGTTTAACAAAGCCTACATACTAAAATGAAACCTAACCTAAGTGCTTGCGACCCATCACGACCCGTTTAGGTAGCTTATGCTACCTTACGCGTCGTTCGCGTAGAACGCGTCTGGAACGACTAACATCGTGACTACAAGGTATAACCTCGGAAGGTTATAGCTATGGTCACATAATGTGTTTGGTCGGATCCTAATGATCGACCAAATGGGTCGGGTTCGAAAGTATAAGCGATGGTTTAGATTGCTTACCTTACGACCCTATATAAGCACTAAACTAAAAGTGACCAGCTAAGCATGTTAGAACATGCTTAACTAAGTTTTGAAAACAGGTTTGGCATCAAAGCAAACGGCTTTGATGCTCACGAGTAGTTTGGTTACAAAATAGGCAAGAATGCGCATTTTGGCCGAAACTACGACTCGTCACTGAGCCTAGATAACGTGGTGATCAGTAGGTATAGTCACTACGGACCATAACCATCGTGATCACGCTCACGTTATGAAGTTCCATGAACTTCGTGTTGACCATAGGCTGGTCAATGCAGAAAGTCAACAAAACGTTGACTTTCGGACTCGAAAAGCGAATAAAAGAGCGAAAGAATACTTACGGAGGGTCCCCGAATGCTAATCTAGATCAAAATGGCTCAGGTATGAAACAAAGGTTCCAACTTAGAGCTCTTGATCAGATTATGTGGGTTTTTGCAACAAAGGGGGGGGGGTATTTATAGGAAAAGCATAACCGTTAGGATCGTTTATCGAATACCGTGCCACGATCTTGTGCGTACACTTGTCAAAATATTGTGGTAAGTCAGAACTTGGCCCTTGGCTCTTGATTGGGTGAAAGGGCATTGCCCCTTGATCGAACGAAAGGCCAACTGCATTGAATGCAAACATTGAATCTGGTCTGACAGTCCCACGCGCCCCGCGTGAAGGTTGGCCTTACCTTTACGCGCCCCGCCTGAGGGTCACAGATCAGAATTTTCAATTTTGGTCCCTGCACTTCAGAAACACGTAATTTGGCCCATTTTTGGCACGTTTAAGCCCCGTTAACCTCATCTCAAGGCTCTAAGATGAAGTTAAAGTGTAGGGGACTTGAAATATGCTCAAAAATATTCCGGATGTCGGTTCGTTTGGCCGTACGATCGTGATGTTCGCTTAATTACGACGGAATGCGCATAAGCGCGAAAGACGATCCAAATGACACGATGAATGGATTTTTCTTATGCCAAATACTAAGGCATAATATAAGGATGCTTACATAAATTTTTGGATGTCCGGATGTATTCAGAACGTAAGTTATGCGCGAAAGTGCAAACTTGTGCACTTTTTGACACTTTTAGCCCCTGAATGATCCAAAAGTTTGTTTTAGCATACCAAACCCCTCAAAGCCTATTCCTAAGCTATGTAAAGGATATTTATGGTATGTCTAACTTATGGACATGTTCAGAAATGTTCGTTACAGTTCAAATTGGCCTACTTTCGCAGTTTGTCAAGTTTAGTCCCTGTAAGCGAATTAACTTGTTTTTGCCATACCAAAGCCTTCAAAACTTATTTCTAAGTTATGTAAAGGTTATTTGAGGTATGTTGAGTACATGTTGCTATTCCGGAGTATTTGTCGCATTAAACTGAGTACGTTTACGCACCAGTTTGCGTATAATTCCCCAGAAAGCGATGTAGAGCTTGAAATCGAACAAGAGTTGATATGTGCAAACGATACACATATTTATACAAGTCCAAAGTAGGAAGTTCAATATTTCATTGGTTTGGAGTTTGTTTGACGGTTGAAGTGACACAGGTGTCACACCACAGACCTTCAGTGGGACTGAAGGGGCTGTAGGACTCTTGCGATGGTTTGAGAAATCAGAATCGGTATTCGCGATGTGTAACTGTCCTGCTGGGGACAGAGTGAAGTATGCTACGGGCACGCTCGAGGATGGTGCCCTGACGTGGTGGAACGCCCAGGTTCAGATGTTGGGTATCGAAATGGCGAATGCCACCACTTGGGATGACTTTAAGGAGTTGATGAGGGAGGAGTATTGTCCCCGGGATGAGGTTCAGAAATTGGAGAACGAATATTATAATCTGAAAATGGAGGGATCTGAGATTGAAGCATACACAAGGAGATCCAATGATTTAGCAACTTTGTGCCCTAACCTGTCTCGACCCCCACCCCGGCGAATCGAGTTGTATCTCAAGGGCGAAGCACCAGCTGTTAAGGGGTACGTTACTGCCGCAAACCTAGACAATCTGCCCCGTATTGTCCGTTTAGCACATAAGATTACTGACCAAGAGGTCGAACGTGGCAATTTGCCGCCACGTGTTTCTGCTACTACTTCGACTGCTACAACCACCACACCTGCTAGCGATAATAAACGCAAGTGGAGCGACACTAATAAAGCAACCAGTGCAAGTCAATCTCAGAAAAGGCCTGATAACAGCAACAACCGTAGTTTCAGTCAGTCTTCTTCAGTTAATCAAGGCCAGGGCAGCAATCAGAATCAGGGTTCTTATGTGGGAAAGAAGCCACAGTGCATCAAGTGTGGCTATCATCACTATGGGCAGTGTGTCCGAACTTGTCGTAGATGTGAGAAAGTGGGCCATGAGGCCAAAGACTGTAGAGCCCCACAGCCAAAGCAGCAGCAACAACAGAATCAGCAGCACCAGCGACAGCAAAGGCAACAACCTCAGCAGAATCAGGGTCTTAAGAAAGGGTGTTTTCAGTGTGGGGACGAGGGCCACCTCAAGCGGGATTGCCCTCAGTTGAATCAGAATGCCAATAACGACAACAATGCTGGGAACAATAACAACAGGAACAACAACAATGGGGGCAATAGAGGAAATGGTGCACACGGGAGGGTGTTCACGATTGGAGCTGGGGAAGCTAGGAATGATGGCAACGTAGTGACTGGTACATTTTTGATAAACGACATCTTTACTTCTGTTTTATTCGATTCCGGTGCCGATTACAGTTACGTATCGTTGGAGTTCAGTAGTCGTTTAGGATTGAGTCCTACACCTCTTGTCACTAAACATATAGTAGAACTAGCTAATGGTAAATCGATAGAGGCTTCTCATGTTCTGTTTGGTTGTAAACTTGATCTCATGGGTCAAGTGTTCGACATTGACCTAGTCCCTGTTACTCTTGGAAGTTTTGACGTAATCGTTGGCATGGATTGGCTGTCCAAGCACCAGGCGGAAATTCTTTGCAAGGAGAAAATCGTGCGTATTCCTCTCCCTAGCGGAGAATCCTTATCGGTTCAGGGTCATCATAGTGGTGCCATAGTTGGTATTATCTCGGCAATGAAGGCTCAGAAGTGTTTACGCAAGGGCTACCCTGCTCTTTTAGCTCTTATTTCTGACTCGCAGTCTGATGAGAGAAGGATCGAGGATTTTCTAGTGGTTCGTGAATTTCCCGATGTATTTCCTGAAGAACTCCCTGGTTTACCTCCACATCGTCAGGTGGAATTTCAGATCGACCTCGCGCCAGGAGCAGCCCCGATTGCTCGTGCTCCTTATCGTCTTGCACCAGGAGAGTTACAGGAGTTGTCGAATCAACTCCAAGAGCTGTTGGATAGGGGTTTTATCCGACCTAGCTCTTCGCCTTGGGGAGCCCCAGTACTGTTTGTGAAGAAGAAGGATGGGTCCTTTCGGATGTGCATAGATTATCGTTAGCTCAACAAGGTGAAAATCAAAAATCGCTACCCTTTACCACGCATTGACGACTTGTTCGACCAGCTGCAAGGGTCGAGTTTTTATTCCAAGATTGAATTAAGGTCGGGCTATCATCAGGTACGAATCAGGGAGGAGGATGTCCCAAAGACGGCTTTTCGAACGCGGGCCACTACGAGTTTTTGGTTATGCCGTTTGGGATGACTAATGCGCCAGCGGTCTTCATGGTTCTTATGAACCGCGTGTGCAAACCGTATCTCGACGACTTTGTTATCGTTTTCATCGATGACATCTTGATTATTCCAAGAGCGAGGAGGACCATGAGCAACACCTACGTCTTATCTTGGAACTCCTGAGAAAGGAGCAGCTTTACGCGAAGTTTCCTTAGTGTGATTTCTGGATTCGAGAAGTGCACTTTCTTGGGCATATTGTTAACGAAAGGGGGATATACGTGGATCCTGCTAAGATCTATGCTATTAGGAATTGGGCGGCACCAAAGAATCCTTCGGAGGTGCGACAATTTCTTGGTCTTGCAGGGTACTATCGTCGGTTTATTCAGGATTTCTCGAAAATCGCTCAACCTCTCACCTCCTTGACACAGAAGAACGTTGTTTATTCTTGGGGAACGAAACAGGAGGACGCTTTCCAGCTTTTGAAACAGAAATTATGCAGCGCGCCGATTTTATCTCTGCCAGAGGGTACCGAAGATTTTGTGGTTTACTGTGATGCTTCTATTCAGGGCCTCGGTTGTGTGTTGATGCAGCGCGGCAAAGTGATAGCATATGCTTCTCGACAGTTGAAGGTGCACGAGAAGAATTATACAACTCACGACTTGGAGTTAGGAGCTGTGGTTTTCGCATTAAAGATCTGGAGGCACTATCTGTACGGTACCAAATGCACCATCTACACCGATCACAGAAGCCTTCAGCATATCTTCGACCAGAAGGATATGAACATGCGGAAACGGCGTTGGATAGAGCTTTTGAACGATTATGAATGTGCTATCAAGTATCATTCGGGTAAAGCTAATGTAGTAGCTGATACACTTAGCCGAAAAGAGACAAAGCCTAAACGTGTCCGCGCATTACAACTCACCATTCAATCTAGTCTTCCTTCCCAGATACGAGATGCTCAGGTAGAAGCGTTGAAACCCGAAAACGTCAGGGCTGGAGCTCTACGTGGCTCAAGGCAACGATTAGAACAAAAGGTAGACGGCGCCTACTACTTAACCGGACGCATCTGGGTCCCATTCTATGGCAATTTATGAGAACTTGTAATGGAGGAAGCACATAAGTCTCGCTACTCAGTACATCCTGGTTCGGATAAGATGTACCACGACCTGAAGACTACGTATTGGTGGCCTAGCATGAAAGCTCACATAGCAACTTACGTTAGCAAATGTTTGACTTGTGCTAAAGTCAAAGCGGAGCATCAGAAGCCCGCGGGTCTACTTCAGCAGCCAAAGATACCCACGTGGAAGTGGGAGCAGATCGCCATGGATTTCGTTACAGGGTTACCAAGGACTCAGGCTGGAAACGATACTATTTGGGTGATTGTTGACCGTCTCACGAAGTCAGCGCATTTTCTAGCAATCAAGGAAACAGATAAGTTTTCGCAGCTTGCAGCGGTTTATCTTAAAGAGGTGGTCTCTAGGCACGGGGTGCCAACTTCTATCATCTCGGATCAGGATCCACGTTTCACCTCTGAATTGTGGCAGTCAATGCATAAATCGTTTGGTTCACAACTCGATATGAGTACTGCTTATCACCCACAGACGAATGGTCAGAGTGAGCGGACCATCCAGAAACTTGAACATGTGTGACTGATTTTGGTAAGAGCTGGGAGAAACATCTGCCACTGATCGAGTTCTCCTACAACAACAGCTACCACACTAGTATCCAGGCAGCTCCGTTCAAAGCATTATACGGGCGGAAATGTCGTTCTTCTCTCTGTCGGGCCGAGGTGGGTGATAGCCAGATCACAGGTCCTGAGCTGATACTTGAAACTTCCGAAATGATTGTTCGAATCAGGAATCGTATGGCAGCGGCGCGTGACCGTCAGAAAAGCTACGCTGACAAGCGTAGGAAACCGTTAGACTTTGCAGTAGGTGACCGTGTTATGTTGAAAGTGTCCCCGTGGAAGGGTGTTGTATGCTTCGGGAAGCGTGGCAAGCTTAATCCGCGTTATATTGGGCCATTTAAAATCCTGGAGCGGATCGGTAAAGTTGCTTACAAGCTCGAGTTACCTGTTGAGTTGGGTAATGTTCACAATGTCTTTCACGTTTCGCAGTTGAAGAAGTGTTTGTCTGATGAAACAATGATTGTGCCATTTCAAGAGCTGAAAATCGACGACAAGTTGCAGTTCGTCGAAGAGCCTATCGAGATTATGGATCGGGAAGTCAAGGTGCGCAAACATAGTCGTATCCCGATTGTTAGAGTTCGTTGGAACTCAAGACGTGGACCGGAGTTCACATGGGAACGCGAGGATCAGATGAAGCTCAAGTATCCACACTTATTCCCAAAGAACAAGCCTAAGCCTGGTGAACCTGAATCTAGTAAAGCTGGCGAATTTCGGGACGAAATTCCTCCTCAAGTTGGGGAACTCGGGGAAAATCCGCAACAATCTTGATTTATCACTTCACTTTTCTGTGCTTACTTATCAAATTTCGGGACGAAATTTCTTTCAAGTTGGGGATGATGTGACAACCCGAACTCTAAAGGTCGGTAACGTTCCATCTTTTGATCCCTACTTCTCGTTACCTTCTCCTAATATGTTAAAACGATTTATTCGTATAACCTTGTCAGATTAATTGGTACAATAACACTTAATGTTTTGATACTGGGCCGCACCTTCACATCCGAGCCAACTGGTTCCAATTTAATCTCGGCCAGCCTACTTACTTTGACTTAATCTTGGCCTAATACATTGTGCAGTGCGTGTGTGAGTATTGTTTGGCCCACTTGATCTTTGTAAATTAAATCATGACCGGCCCACTAGACAATTGCAATTGTATACGTACTAGATTCTTTAAATAGGCACTTGGGCTTGAGCCCATGAGTATAACCGGCTAGGAAGGAACCGACCTCAACTGATTGATATTATTAATACTATGTAACAATATGTCTCCTACATAAAAAGCTCAACAAACAAACCCTACCCCTACATTCCCTTCCCTGATCGCACGTCTACAACAGCGAAACCCCCCCCTGCTCGAGACATCATCTGAATCGATCTGAGTTTGCGGTTAGTATCTTTATACGTATGCTATCTAGTAATTGGTGATGATAGTTGTGTATTATTAATTGACAAGGAATACATGTATGTATTATAAGTAAAACTGATAAGATTACGTCTTGTTTCTTGTACCTGAATTGATGCTTAGGGGTTTGCATGCTAGTTACACGTTTAGAAGGAATGTTAAGGGTATGGATTAGTTATTTAATTCTAATATTAATCATGAGGATCCAATAATACAGTTTGGTTAAATGTGAATATAGGTCATGATGTTCATATAATTGGTGCATACCTAATTGTGTGGAAAGAATAGGGTAGTTGTTGGTGCACTGGTGTTGACCAATGTGGACGGCACCGTCTAAACACTCCAACAAAACATTCAAGTCTCCGATAAGCTTACACATGGGTGCTTGTCTGTCTTTATATCAAACTTTGATGATTGACTTTTTCTGTATGGTCAAACCTTTATAGGTGTATGATAGAATATGTGTGTTAAATGATCATTGGACCAATCGGTTATATGTGGTTGTGATAAACAAGTTAATAGAATATGATGTTAATTCATGATTGGACCAATTCTTATATGGGATGCATGATTAGTTAGACATAGGTTTTGTTTTACTCGGACTATAGGTTGATCAGTGGACTGGACTGGTTGATTGGGCCGCCCACTATTATAAGGGTCATCGTTGTTGACTGGTTATTTTTCTTAATTTTGATTAAGACTTGTTGACTATTTGTGGGTGATGCAAATTGAATAAGTGTTCTGTTATATGTTACACAAAGATTAGGCTTCATATTATTGAATTATATGCACTATGTGGGTCGAAACACACATCAACTGGGTAAGTATGTGGGCCGCATTAGGGGATGTGTCAGTGGTGAATATGGCTACAATGGTTTGGGCTGTGGATTCATAGGAGGATAGTTTAGATTTTGTGTAGCATGATTGGTAAGACTATATAAACATGAGTTGCTAATATTTCACAACATTTAATCATGATGGGTAATAATTGGGCCGGACCTGTTAGGGGCAGTCTTGTTTAATTGCTCGGTGCTTGGGCTTCGAGCATCATTAGGCTCTATGTGTTCTGATTTGTACAATTACGTGGATAAGATGCAATTATTTGGTGATGTATGTGTTACACTTTCTGGTTAACTATGGAAAGTACGAACTATAATCTCTTGCATGTGGATTAACTAGAATATGTGTGAAATACCTGATGTGTACGTGCATGAGATTAATGGTTATCGGTAACCCTTTTTAGGGTGTGTTTGGTTCAACTAATAAACAAGATCTTTAATCTTACCGAGCAAACCCAAGGTGAGTTCACTGCTCTTTTTCCAAGCATGCATCACGGGAGGGATATCGGGTAACGTTCCAGGGAGGAATGCTAGTTATTGGGATGTTTGTTATTATTACTCAGTTTCTATCACATAAGACCCCTTACATCTACCGACAGTTGCCGAGGAGGCAACGAGGTTATTAGTTGATAGCGCTATTAGGTTTGGCACGCTCACACCGTACCTGGGAGGACGGGCGTGAACTAATTTTCCTTAAAGCACGACCAATGTTTTGATAGAGACATTGGGGTTGGGCAAACACATCTTGTAGCCATTTCGGTATTCGAGTTAGTAACAACATCAAATCAAATCAAATTGATAAACTGTTTTGTATATACATCTGGTAAACTAAACTCGGTAACAAAACCATGAACTCACCAGCGTTGTCTGACACACTTGTTTGCATGCTTGTAGGTCGTTCGCGGTTTGCGTTGGGACTTGTTGTCTGGAGTAGCAGGAGTGGTCATGGGTCGGCTGGAGGAATTTATGTTATTGATTTGTTGATACCTTATATTGGTTTTAAACTATTTAACTTCGTTTAATTTTGCTTCCGCTGAATACCTTAGTTTTCTTTTGAACTTGGATGGTGTTTTATTAATAATCAAGAACATTATTTTAGAAATATGTATGGGTTCTATGTAATTAGTGGCTCATTGCTGGTACGTCACACGCCTATCAGGGACACTCCCTAGGTGGTATTTTGGGGGTGTGACAACATCTATTTTAGCATAGACACATAGAAAAGAAATTCAAAACAAGTAAAATAAAAAGAACCAAAGCTTAATTATATTCAGAAAAATAAGGACTACAAAAACTTGGCTATAAGATGCTGACTGTTCATAGAATTTTATTAATTCTTTGATAATGATATGTGTAATATTTGAAGAAATACTATGAACAACATCATGTTGTAGCAACTAGTCATAAATGTTAAAAGAAAATAATGCTCACAAAAACATGGTTATAATTTTCCACAACATGCTGACTGTTCATAGGATTGCATCAATTCTTTAACAATTTATGTGAGATATTTGACGAAACTCTATGAACAGCATCGTGTTGTAGCAACTAGTTGATGGATGAGGTTACGTGCTATAGAAAAGTGACAATGCTTTATGCAAGTCTTGGTAGATGGTTCTATTTATATAGCTAAAATAAATTAGTGATATCTCTTGAATTAAATGATTGATATTATTAGTATTTAATTTTTTATGTGAACTATGATGTAGTATTTAATGCAATTAAGATAGTTTCTATACTATATTGTTGAATGGTTTTTCCAAAAGACAAAGCTTACCAGCTTTTTTCACTTTATTATATTTTAATTTTTAGTTTTATTTTTGTAATAATGTTTTTTTTTCTAGAGGTCTCATCAATAAAAATTTCACTACGTTGATGATGTTCAAACATTAACAAAATACTGTAATAGTATAAAACTTGAGTTTAGAATATGTTTGTGTTCAAGCAAATTTCGATTTTCTTAATGAAAATACATGATGTCAATAAATTTAGTTATAGAGGTTGAAAAGTTGATGATGGAAAAACACTACAAACAGAAACAAAAAACTTACAGTTTGAAAATTTTAAAAATAACTACAAGTTTAAAACAAAAATCAACATAAAAAAATACATCAAAATGCAAAGATAAACAACAATTTTTTTAAAAAAAAAAAAAAAATACAACATTCTATATCCTCTTTAATTTTATAATCACAAGATGTTTAATTTGTTAATTAAAAGTTAGTACTTCGACATAAAATGCGTTGTTTTGTACGTTATCGTATAAATTTTAGCCGCAAACATTGGAACGTTATTCATTCGGATGCATTACACTTCAATTCTTTTTCCAGTTTTATACTCGTTTTACCTAGACTAACATTTTCATTTAATACCGTTCTTCCATTAACAACTTTACAATCATTTCAAACCATGGTTTTTGGCTAAAAGGTTTTATTCAAAGCCTTATTAAGGGTTCAAAGAAACGTATTAACTTGGGGTTCAAAGAAACTTAGGGTTCAAAGAAACGTATTAACTTAGGGATCAAAGAAACGTATTAACTTAGGGTTCATGAAAGCGCTATATAGATGGTAATGGTTGAAATCGGAAGCATGGTGAACTAGGGAGGATAAGGCAGGTGGTAGCGATAACTAATTTTGGAGTTGAGGTGTATTTAAGGATCTAGTGGTTGTAAATGTGGAACAATGAAGCAACAGGTGTGTCGTATGAAGCAAGATTGGAAGTTTGGGAGACTTGACATTAAGTTTACCATGTTGTGTCGGATGAACAGTTCTAACCCGCATTATTAATTGTATTCCTATATAATTCGTAACTAGAACTTCTCGGTTATTAAATGTTCAATATTTCAAAGTTTTATTTTTCGATAAATTGTTATTGGTTAAGAATATTAATGATGTGGTTGTTTAAAATAGGGTTCTATCACATTGCGTGGATCGTCGTAAAATTAAATTTAGCCATATTTTGCATGTTATATTAGCTATTTTATTGGGTTCCATGTGATAGTGAAACTCCGGTCCTCCACACTTACCTAATATGGGTTAGTTTTCTAAAAAAAGATCTGTACATTGGAACACAATAATCAAATTAATATTATGAATAAGATTTTAGAACTAGAAAGATCGCTTACCACATCTTAGTGCACCCTACAAAAACGGAAGTTATATTGCTGAAACAAACAAATAAGTCATTGAGCTTAAAAGGATGAAATGTCACACCCCCAAAATACCACCCATGGGAAACCGTAGTAGGCGTGTGACAAACCAATAACGAGCCACCAATCATATTGAACCAATCACAAGTTGTTAAATAAAATCATCAATTATTAATAAAAAGTGCCATCAATAAGTTTAAATGGAAACCAACGTGTTCAGCGGGAGCAATTAATAAACCAAAGTTAAACCGTTTCGAAACCAATATTTATAGTATCAATAATTCAAACACATGAATCCTTCCAGTCGACCCATGACTACTCCAGCTACTTCAGACAGCAAGTTTCCAGATCCAAGATATCTAACGACCTGCGGGCATGCAACAAGTGTATCAGACAACGCTGGTGAGTTCATAGTTTTACGAAAACATTAGTTACCAAGTGATTAGTTAATCTATTGAATCTAATGGAAAGTAATGTTGATAATACCCGAATACAAGACGGCTTCTGATTATTTTGCCCTTTCTCCAATGCTCCTATCAAAGCATTGGTCATGACTATGTCATTAGTTCAACACCCGTCCTCCTAGGTACGGGGTGAGGTTGCCAAACCTAAGTAGCGCTACTAACTAATACCAAGTTACCTCCCCAGTAACCAAACAACACGGAGGGACTTTAAAGGTGATAGGATGAGCATATTTGTCACACCCCAACCGATGGCGGAAACATCGGGATGAGACGAACAAATTGCTCAAAACAACATAACACTAAAGGTGACAATATAAGTTCATTCGTTTTATTAAAACTAAGAAAGTAATACAATGTCTCAAATAGTAAACATAAATTCACATGGTTTAATTGCTAAAATGGGTATCTAAGGCCATCCTAGCTTGTTTCTTGAATCTTGAACAAATCAACCTGCAACATGTATTAAAATAAAATCAACAAATATGTTGGCGAGTATACAGGTTTGATACATAGCATAAAGTAGAATAAAAAGTTTAAATACTCATATCCAACATGAACAACATAATACAAGTTACTAATATGCTGGAACAGTGTCACTATATGTCAAACCCAAGTTTCCAACGCACACGCCCCAAGACTCACTCAAGGGCGGTGCGTACTCCTATAGCATAGGAGATTTAATAAGTCTCAGAAGTTTAATAAGTCTCAGAAGTTTGATAAGTCTCAGAAGTTTAACAAGTCTCAGCCAGGTTAATGAGCATATAGACATGAAAGCTTACATAACATACGAGATTAACAAGCATCAAATTGTTTCATGTTTAAAAATGGATAGAATGTGCATATAACAAGTTTCAAGCATTGCGTGTTTTTGTATAGAATACATGTTGCACCCAAAAGTGATAAAATAAAAATGGGATCAAGTATACTCACAGTTTTGTCGTAGGAAATACACGTGAACCGCGAGCGGAGTTGATGAAGGCTCGAGATTATGAGTGGTTGCGTTTTGCAACTCCTTGTAAAATAACGCACGAGTAAAATGTAGGAAAGGATTCGTACGTTTGAAGTGATTAGCCTAGATATGGAATAGCACAATAAACGATCTAATTATTATTTGTAAGTTAAATAATATTTCTATTATTTATGGTTTATATTTTAACCATTTGTATAATTTATTAAATTTAAAAGGTTTGATATAATTTATTAAATTTAAAAGGTGTGATAAAAGGAAAACAAATAAAACTAATAGTTATATTTGGTTTTAAACAAAAATCGAAAATTATGGAATTTAGCATATATGACGTTGTTTACTTTTGAAATCATTTGAATACTCATCAAAGTTTGTCCTCCTTGTTTAACAAAAGCAACAGTAACTATTGTCATATATGTACACTTTTTTTTCCTTTTCTTTTTAGTTTAGATGCATTAATTTAATTATTTATTTATTTATACTAATATTAATGAATTAAAAGAAATTATAATGAGTTCATAATTTAAATGGTTTAAATGAATTAATAAGAAAGAAGTGTAAAAAAATATGAAAAATAAATATGTATAGTATGTGGCTTTAAAGTTACTTTAAAAGAAAAAAAATGGATTTAGAAAAAGAATTTAAGCCAAAAAAAATGGTTTTAAACTTATTTTATTTTGCCTAGAATTGCTTTGTTTGACATTCTTCATAGTTCATTTTCTTTACAAACAAAAACCACTTACGTAAACTGTTATGATAAACTCGTGGATTTTAATTGTTACATATAATTCTCATAGTTCAAGTATAATGTCGAGAAAAAGAAAAAAATGCATAACCATGTGATTAAACGAAAAAGAAAGTATACCAAACACGATGATAACGGTTTCCGTCGACTTCCGTACGGCTCCGGCGAAGCAACGAGTCGTGGTAGTTTTCCGACGTGTTGTGAGTTCTCCGACGTATTGCGAGTTCTCCGGCGTGTTGCGAGGTGATATCCGTTGCGGGTTTTCGACAGTAATAGAATGGTTCCGGCAAGTGTGTGGGTGATACGAAAAGGTGATGAGAGTGCGAGAGGGTGTCGAGATGAAGTAGAACCGTGATGATGGTTCGGTTTTATAGTGTTAGCGATGTTAGCAATATATTAGCTGTACACAACTGTGCATTTGTATATTTAGCATGATTTGTTTATATTTCTAGAATAGATAATCAATAGTTATTAGCCTAGTCAATAGATTAATTTGTTTCCATATTGGTGTATTTCCTTTGTTGTATATAGCCCTTATTCTGTGAATATCAAAAGCACGTTTGATCAGCAGTCTAATTCTTTTTCCGATCCCCTCCTTGTTTACTCACTGGGCCTCTTTTTGTTTCACTACCATCTCGATGGGTGACAAAGATAGCTCCTCCAAAACCTCAAACCTTCACCTGGTTTACACCGTAACAAACATCAACAGAAGGTTCGCCTTCTTGATGGAGAAAAGGTGTCATACACATCGTGGGTACGTTTGTTTCATCTTCATGCCACCGCGTACCGGGTTCTCTCCCACATTGACGGTTCGCCGGCACCCGCTAAGACGTATGCGGCTTATGAGTCATGGAAGGAAATCGATGCCGTTGTCCTTCAGTGGACTCTTTCCGACGATCTTCTCGTCCGAGTTCTTGCATCCGAATCCACTGCTCATCAAGCTTGGGTAAGAATAAAGAACCTCTTCCTTAATAATAAAGGTTCGCGTGCCGCTGCTTTGGAACACGAATTCGCCAATCTGACTTTAAAGTCCATGCCCTCTCTTGAGGCTTACTTTCAGCGCCTCAAGGAACTTGCTGACCGATTGGCCGATGTGGAATCTCCTGTTACCGAAAAACGCCTTGTTCTTAAATTAGTTCGAGGCCTGCCCTCTGAGTTCGATGTTACTGGTTCTTACATTAACTAGACAATACCCTCTTGGGAAGATGCGTGTGATATGCTACTCCATGAACGAAATCGTCAAAATGCTCGGGAAACCATCATGCCAACTCCAGCCGTTGCAGCTGCTGCCGTTGCACAGCCACCACCACCGCCCTCTAATCACCCTAGTCGTGATCAACAAAGGGGTCGTGGGGGCGGCCCACGTAGAGGTAACCAACAACGTAATCATCGTGGAGGCGGGAATGGGTCTCGCTCAAATCAAGCTGCCCCATATGCTCAGTTTCACCAGCCCACTAGGCCAAATGGGTTTTACGGGCTCCCCTACTGGACCCCTCCTCCATGCCCGTTCCCTACTCAAGGCTGGGCCGGCCCATGGAAACAACAGGGCCAGGCCTATGGTTACTCGCAAAACACGACCAGACCCAATCCTTCTGCTAGTGGCCCGTCCCAGCACCCTCCTACTGCCCAAGCCCATCTCACATATGACGCAATGGAACCAACTCAACTGGCAGATGCTTTCCAGGCCATGACTATGGAAACTGTGGACGACTCATGGAACATGGACACTGGGGCAACCTCGCATGTCACTCCCGATCAAGGTAAAATCTCAAACCCTTCGTATTGTTCTCCGATAGCGTCCGTATTAGTCGGTAATGGCAATCGAATTCCTGTACTTGGATCTGGTAATTCCACCCTTTCCGCTACATCTAAATCCTTTCAACTTAACAATATTCTTTACAATCCAAGTTTTATTAAAAACTTAATCTCTGTCAGAAAATTCACAACTGATAATTCCGTTTCCATCGAGTTTGACCCGTTTGGTTTTTCTGTGAAGGACTTGAAGGATGGTATGCTCCTGAGCCGCCACAATAGCTCCGGCAGTCTCTACCCGTTCACTAAAGATGCTTCCGAAACGGCACTCATTGCATTGTCTTCTTCCCAGTTTTGGCATGATCGTCTCGGTCACCCCGGACGACCTGTCATGGATTTTCTTTCTTCAAATAAATTAATTTCGTGTAATAAACATGGTTTTCCTTTTGTTTGTCATGCTTGTCAATTATCTAAGAATAAACGACTGCTGTTTCATGATTCTGTTTCTAGTACATATTTGCCATTTTCAATTGTCTATTGTGATTTATGGACGTCACCCGTCCTTAGCGCTGCCGGATACAAGTATTACATGGTCTTAATCGACGATTTCAAACAATATACTTGGGTGTACCCTCTAAAATATAAATCAGAAACCTTTACAAAATTCACACACTTTTATGCGTTTGTCAAAACTCAATTTCGGTTAAACATCCAAACGTTTCAGTGTGACATGGGAGGCGAATTCAATAATCATAACTTTCAGAACTTTGCCTCCACTCATGGCATGGAATTTCGATTTTCATGCCCTCACACCTCTCAACAGAATGGCAAATCCGAGCGCATGATACGCCGCATTAACGATATCATGATGTCTCTACTAACCCGTGCCTCGCTACCTTCAAAATTTTGGGTAGAAGCATTGCACACAGCATGCTATCTACACAACATTCTTCCTACCAAGCTTCTTCGCAACAGTACTCCCATGGCCATTCTTTATCATCGCCATCCTTCATATGACCACTTGCCCATCTTCGGGTGCGCGTGCTACCCAAACACCTCCGCCACACGACCTCACAAATTGTGTGAACGCTCGACCCTCTGTGTCTTTCTTGGCTACCCTGCCAATTACCGAGGATACCGATGTCTTGAGGTGTCCACCGGTAAATTCATCTTTTCGCGGCACGTTGTCTTTGACGAACTCCGTTTTCCATTTCATTCGTCCACCGCCAATCCACCAGACCACTCCTTCCTAGATACTCCACCATCTCCTCTACCTTTTCAATATTCCTATCCGTCACCAACATCCACACACTCTGATGTTCAGGCCCAGCCCAATGTGGTGCCTTTAACCCAAACGCCTTCCACCCCTCAACCTATTAATGACCCAGACAACTTTAACCCGCTACAAACCCAAACGGCCCACCCCACTTCAACACATCGGTCCACCACCACTACTCACACCTCCCCTGCCAACTCTTCTGATATACCAACATCATCTTCCACCGCTCACGGTCAAACTCCACAATCACCTCCGAACCACCCCCCAACTCCGCTTGTTCGAGACAAAGTTCGAGTGGGGGATATTCGTGTCTTACATGTCAAATTGCAAGCCCTCTTCCACTCCTGTAGACATTGGTTCAAAACTTAGTGCAGGTTCCGGCTCACCCGTTGTCGATGGTACTCTATACCGGAGCCTTGCAGGGGCGCTCCAATACCTTACTTTTACCCGGCCGGATATCTCTTATGCCGTGCAACAAGTATGTTTGTTCATGCACGATCCCCGGGAGCCACACTTATCGTTCCTCAAAAAGATTCTTCGTTACATTAAAGGAACTCTGGAGTTTGGCATTCACATATCACCCTCCACGTCCATGCAACTCACAGTATACTCGGACGCGGATTGGGGGGGATGCCCGGATTCACGTCGCTCCACATCAGGTTTTTGCATTTATTTGTGTCATAATATCATCTCGTGGAGCTCCAAACGTCAACCCACGATCTCTCGCTCAAGTGCCGAAGCTGAGTATCGTGGGGTTGCTAATGCAGTGGCCGAATCAAGTTGGATTCGAAACATACTTCTTGAACTTGGTGTTGCTACTCATCAAGCTACCGTTGTTTATTGCGATAATGTCTCGGCAATTTATCTCACTCAGAATCCAGTTCAGCACCAACGTACCAAACACGTCGAAATAGATACACATTTTGTTCGAGACAAAGTTCGAGTGGGGGATATTCATGTCTTACATGTGCCCACCGATTACCAATATGCAGATATTTTTACTAAAGGGTTATCTAAACAGTTGTTCACTCGATTCCGATCCAGTTTATGCCTTCGTCCGGCTACGGCTCAAACTGAGGGGGCCTGTTAGCAATATAGCTGTACACAACTGTGCATTTGTATATTTAGCATGATTTGTTTATATTTCTAGAATAGATAATCAATAGTTATTAGCCTAGTCAATAGATTAATTTGTTTCCATATTGGTGTATTTCCTTGGTTGTATATAACCCTTATTCTGTGAATATCAAAAGCACGTTTGATACACTTTCAAGCGAGTCTCGTAATTTTGGCAACGGTTTGTGCTTGATTCGTATGCAGGTTGTAAAATGTGTCCAGATTCATGGCTAACGAAAAAAAAAGAGGTTTCAATTACAAAGTCTTACAAAGAAATCAGGCAGTGTGAGAAAAGGAAACAAGGCTGTGACTTCGCTGAATAATCATTGGCGGCAAAAAAAAAGGGTTTTGAAATGAAATTACAGATCTTACGTGATCGACTATTCCATTATATAATATTCTGTTTCTAGACAAGGCTATACTTAATCTTGGCAAATTCCAATTAAACGTGTATACATGATTGCATTTAATTTAAAAAGATTGCAATTTAGTTGGTCCAATTACTCATTAATTAACAAACTAAAAGTGTAGATTATTATTATTATTATTTGAATTTTCGAGTAGTGCACAAGGTCCAAGAAATAATTTAGTACATCAATTTATTTAATAAATAAATCCTTTCGATGATTAGTTCGTGAAATTTCCGTCGTTTAAGGGTAGGCTCAATATTTCAAAACGGGTCAGATTTTGGGAACCCGGATCTTACAGTCTCCCCTACTTTAGGAGATTTCGTCCTCGAAATGTAAGAGAGACTTCTAAAGATTCAAAAGAGATAATAGATGAAACTTGATCATAATGTTTAAGGAATTTGTTTTCACGAATGCGTCACATAACATATAGTTTCACATAGCATGTAAGATGTTCAATTAGTTTCACATAGCATAATCATGAATTTCACATAGCATAATATAGATAATGAAGGCATCGTAAATTTAGTTCGTTCGCGAGAGAATATTATTTTTTTGATTGCGAAGATAGTGATATTCGTGTCTCTAAGCTTGAAATGAAAGTAACAATGTTCAAATATAAAGTTTCATTAAGAACGAAGAACAGTTGGCAACTACCTCTAAGGTAAGGAAATCACCCCTAGCTCATTGGTGAAGTTGAAAATTGAGCGAAGCTAATTGTCAAGGTAAGGAAATCACTCCTATCTTGATGATAAACTTGGGAATATGAGTATTAGCATAAAATTTAGAATAATTCACATGAGATACTTAGTTAACAAGATTAACGTATCACTGGCATGTGAATAAACATGTCAACCCATCGTGTACCGCAATTGAAAGACTTAACATGACCACTAGAATTCAGGCGGGCGCTACCCCTATAGCACTACGCATAGTGCTATACATGTTAAGGTGTGGGTTAAAAGACAAGTTCATCACATAAGAATAACCCAGTAATCACGAATCCAGTATAAAATACTAGCATGCATGTATTAGATTGAAATGATATATCGTACAAATGTAAAAGACATGAACATTGAGATAGCATAAAAAGATTTAACATAAAACATGGATTGTCACGGAACGGAATATATGACTATTCCAAAGTAAATCGATGTCCTTTTCGAATTAAGGAAACGTGCTTTGGTCTAATAGACAAATACTTTCATCGAGAAGCGATTAACGGTATTTGTCCTTCCAGTTACTACACGTCCTTAATCGATTGGGAAAATCAAAACTTTGGCGAGACTGAAAATCGAGGAGTGGGACTAGTTAACAAGATGCGAGTTTCACCTCTAACTTGATAACATCGTACCCTAATGTGGTTGGTACTTATCACAAGATAAGGGTCCACTAGAATATGAAATGGAAAACTCCCTTCAAGATTTGGATATCACTCCTAACTTGAGGGTAGATTTCGTGCAAAATTTAAAGTATAGCTGAGTGAAAGTCATCACCAAATGTGGGAATCACCCCTACTTTGGTGAGTCATTTCGATTGTGTTATAAGAGTGTCTTCAAAGCCTCCAAGTGTGTTGTGTTAGCCTTAGGAAAGGCATGTATGTTAAAAGTCTAAAAGAAAGTAGAGGGAAGCAAAGAAGATAGAAGGGAAGTTGTTTTAAGCAACACATAGTGAATAAGCTCTTAAACTATAGACTAGGCAAGTCATTCCTAATTACCTATAGTTATGGCTCTGACACCAATCTGTCACACCCCAACCAATGGCGGAAACATCGGGATGAGACGAACAAATTGCTCAAAACAACATAACACTAAAGGTGACAATATAAATTAATTCGTTTTATTAAAACTAAGAAAGTAATACAATGTCTCAAATAGTAAACATAAATTCACATGGCTTAATTGCTAAAATGGGTATCTAAGGCCATCCTAGCTTGTTTCTTGAATCTTGAACAAATCAACCTGCAACATGTATTAAAATAAAATCAACAAATATGTTGGCGAGTATACAGGTTTGATACATAGCATAAAGTAGAATAAAAAGTTTAAATACTCATATCCAACATGAACAACATAATACAAGTTACTAATATGCTGGAACAGTGTCACTATATGTCAAACCCAAGTTTCCAATGCACACGCCCCAAGACTCACTCAAGGGCGGTCCGTACTCCTATAGCATAGGAGATTTAATAAGTCTCAGAAGTTTAATAAGTCTCAGAAGTTTAACAAGTCTCAGCCAGGTTAATGAGCATATAGACACGAAAGCTTACATAACATACGAGATTAACAAACATCAAATTGTTTCATGTTTAAAAATGGATAGAGTGTGCATATAACAAGTTTCAAGCGTTGCGTGTTTTTGTATAGAATATATGTTGCACCCAAAAGTGATAAAATAAAAATGGGATCAAGTATACTCACAGTTTTGTCGTAGGAAATACACGTGAACCGCGAGCGGAGTTGATGAAGGCTCGAGATTATGAGTGGTTGCGTTTTGCAACTCCTTGTAAAATAACGCACGAGTAAAAGGTAGGAAAGGATTTCGTACGTTTGAAGTGATTAGCCTAGATATGGAATAGCACAATAAACAATCTAATTATTATTTGTAAGTTAAATAATATTTCTATTATTTATGGTTTATATTTTAACCGTTTGTATAATTTATTAAATTTAAAAGGTTTGATATAATTTATTAAATTTAAAAGGTTTGATAAAAGGAAAACAAATAAAACTAATAGTTATATTTGGTTTTAAACAAAAATCGAAAATTATGGAATTTAGCATATATGACGTTGTTTACTTTTGAAATCATTTGAATACTCATCAAAGTTTGTCCTCCTTGTTTAACAAAAGCAACAGTAACTATTGTCATATATGTACACTTTTTTTTCCTTTTCTTTTTAGTTTAGATGCATTAATTTAATTATTTATTTATGCTAATATTAATGAATTAAAAGAAATTATAATGAGTTGATAATTTAAATGGTTTAAATGAATTAATAAGAAAGAAGTGTAAAGAAAATATGAAAAATAAATCTGTATAGTATGTGGCTTTAAAGTTACTTTAAAAGAAAAAAAAATGGATTTAGAAAAAGAATTTAAGCCAAAAAAAAAAATGGTTTTAAACTTATTTTATTTTGCCTAGAATTGCTTTGTTTGACATTCTTCATAGTTCATTTTCTTTACAAACAAAAACCACTTACGTAAACTGTTATGATAAACTCGTGGATTTTAATTGTTACATATAATTCTCATAGTTCAAGTATAATGTCGAGAAAAAGAAAAAAATGCATAACATGTGATTAAACGAAAAAGAAAGTATACCAAACACGATGATAACGGTTTCCGTTGACTTCCGTACGGCTCCGGCGAAGCAACGAGTCGTGGTAGTTTTCCGACGCGTTGTGAGTTCTCCGAGGTATTGCGAGTTCTCCGGCGTGTTGCGAGGTGATATCCGTTGCGGGTTTTCGAAAGTAATAGAATGGTTCCGGCAAGTGTGTGGGTGATACGAAAAGGTGATGAGAGTGCGAGAGGGTGTCGAGATGAAGTAGAACCGTGATGATGGTTCGGTTTTATAGGGTTAGCGAGTCTCGTAATTTTGGCAACGGTTTGTGCTTGATTCGTATGCGGGTTGTAAAATGCGTCCAGATTCATGGCTAACGAAAAAAAAGAGGTTTCAATTACAAAGTCTTACCAAGAAATCAGGGAGTGTGAGAAAAGGAAACAAGGCTGTGACTTCGCTGAATAATCATTGGCGGCAAAGAAAAAGGGTTTTGAAATGAAATTACAGATCTTACGTGATCGACTATTCCATTATATAATATTCTGTTTCTAGACAAGGCTATACTTAATCTTGGTAAATTCCAATTAAACGTGTGTACATGATTGCATTTAATTTAAAAAGATTGCAATTTAGTTGGTCCAATTACTCATTAATTAACAAACTAAAAGTGTAGATTATTATTATTATTATTTGAATTTTCTAGTAGTGCACAAGGTCCAAGAAATAATTTAGTACATCAATTCATTTAATAAATAAATCCTTTCGATGATTAGTTGGTGAAATTTCCGTCGTTTAAGGGTAGGCTCAATATTTCAAAACGGGTCAGATTTTGGGAACCCGGATGTTACAATATTATCCAACATTCCCGTTTTTACCCAAAAGACTTATCCCTCCCCGGGATACCCACTGACTGTCCCAACCACCGGGACGCACGCTCAAGAAAGATGAACTCACCTTTGATTTGCTCGGTAAGTTTAGCTACTTTATTATCAGTTGATCAAGCACGCCCTAACATGGTTTATTAATAACCATCAGTTTCGTATTCACATTGAACCACGTATTTTGTCATACATTGCACAAGTTGCACTCACGAAATACACACATGATTATACACGTTATAACAATTAGCTATGTCATACATTTTTCAAGTTAACACAACTTATCCACACATCAGGTTTTCGTGCCATGCATACGTTTACCTCACGAGTCTAGGTTCCAATTAACACTTAGCAGCCCATTCTAGTTTTTCTTAATCAGATGCGACCTACTAGTTCCGGCCCAACTCATTAGACAAATAACTATTAGCTACCTGTTATTTTCTTTACAATAAAGCCCAATTACTTCCCTAATCTCTTCTAAGTCATTTAGCTTTTTTTTTAGCCCACTTCAATATAGGTTATCATATATTACTAACAGCAACCATTTAGATGCAACCAACAATAATTGTTCAACATGCTATCACCATATCAATCACTTACATATCAAATAAATCAAACAATGTGGTCATGTGACACAAGTCCATAAACCCATTGTTAATACCAGTTTCCATATGTGATCCCATTCAATCCATACGTAACACAAATCGAACATTATGTGATCACATTCAACCCATACGTAAACATTACATAACTAGTCATTCTTTTGTCAATTAACAATAACTACCCAGATTTCCATAGTTATGATAATCAACAGTTTCATCAGGATCTAGATTTCCAGCCACATCAACAGTAACATTGTTAATATAATCACCAAATTATCAAGCCCAACTCATGCTATTCAACTACTATCAGCATACATGCAGCCCAAATCAACATACCAGGCCCAAGTGAAATGTGTAATTATATGCAATCCAATTAGTGTGTGATCACACTTCCGTTTTTATTTACCAACAGTTACAATTTGTGACCCACAATTCTAATAAATTCCAACTAATAAGTAGGCCAGCCACATGTATCACATAATCGATCAGCCAATTATTAAAATCATGCAACTCACACTCAATTATTATATCCAATTATTAAACCCTAGTTCCATGCATGACAATTATATGCACTTATCGATCCTAGCAGTTTGTTTCCACCATTATTCCTCAAAGTTTCTATCATCACATACCCTAAATCGTGTGCTAATTCTCATATTTTGTAATCGCAATACTAAATCACAAGAAGACCTACAAGATTCTAATTACAACCTTATACAAGTTCACATATAATCAAAATAATCAACAAGGTTAAACACGCATGAGATAGTACTAACCAAGAGATGGTGATGGTGATCACGACTTGGGGGGGGGGTGGTCTTCTACTGCCGTACGTGGAATATGGAGGAGGGTAGGGTTTGATTGATACATAATTTGCAACTTAACACAACTGCCAAGCAAAGACATTATAACACCACTAATGGGTTTGGGGATGGGCTCGGTTTGGACTTATAACATGTGGGCCTAAGTGATTGAAAATGGGTAGAGTTCATGTTTGAGGAGTGCGTGTGTGGCCCGACCCAATTCCACTAAGTTAATTAATCAGGTTATCGTTTAAGTTTAACGGAGTTAAGATCACAAGATTACACGTTACTAACCTCGAAAGTTCGGGTTGTCACATCATCCCCAACTTGAAAGAAATTTCATCCCGAAATTTGACAAGTAAGCACAGAAGAGTGAAGCGATAGAAACTCTAATTAAACTATATGTAATACTACACAAATAATAATCAAGCATTACGCGCAATCACTAAGCATCCAGATAATTGCACAGACACCACGTAAACCAAATTGTAAAACAGGATTGCGAGGTCAGTTGGGTGCCACATCATCCCTAACTTGAAAGGGAATTTCCTCCCGAAATTCTCCAATGATGTCGAAAGTTGGTCCCACCACTTGAACAATCGAGGATAAGAGAGTTTCACCTGATCTTTGCATTCTCACAGGAACTTCGGTCCACGTCTTGAGTTCCAACGAATTCTCACGATTGATATTCGACTGTGTTAACAGTGGGTTTCTCAACAAGGGTATCACAAGTGTTGCGTCAAACAGACGCTTCTTTAGGTTCAAGACATAATCGACATCGTGTACGTTACCTAATTCGTCAGGTAACTCGAGTTCGTGAGCCATATCATCAGTTCATTCCAGAATCCAAATGTCCCAATGTACCGCAAACTAAGCTGGCCACATTTCCCATAGCGTACCGCACCCTCCCAGGGTGAGACTTTTGATTATGATGCGTTCGCCCACCGCGAACTTCCAGTGTTTCCTAAGCTTAACAGCTTCCCAAGGGGTTCGAGTACAAATCCTGGATCTGTGATTAGGTTGTCACCCTCCTTAGTCTAACAATGAGATTGGCATTATCGTCCATGTGATGCTTCAGCCAGAGCTGCCTGAATACTAGAATGGTAGCTGTTACAGTAAAGCCAACCATAGATAGGTGTCCTTTTCAAATTTTTACTAAGTTATTCACATACATGCTTGCAGCATGTCTTCAGAGGTCCGCTGACTCCAACCGTTGTCCTATGATACTGAGTAATGCTCATGTCCATACATGGGCCAAGAGTGATGTATACTGCCTGTTATAAGTCAGGTATGGATCAAACTCAAAGGTAATAGGAGTTGGCACCTCGTGCCCTAAAGCCGCCTCTCTCAGAGGAATATTCACAAGCTGTGAAGACTCGTCAGTTCATCGATTGCAAGAAATTGTGCTAGTAACGTGAGCCCATCAACGATCACCCAGGTGATAATGTTCCCGTTTCAAGTTGTAAGTAGACCAGTGACAAAATCCATGGCAGTCTGTTCTCATTTCATATATGTGTTTCTAGTTGCGAAAATCCCACCTTGAATTTCCCACATGTCAAACATCGTTCCCATGCGTGGCTATGTGGGCCTTGAGGCCCGGTTACCCACACATGGTCTTCAGGTTTTAATACTTCCTATCAAAACTCAGATGATTAGGATATCGAGATCCGTGTGCTTCGGCTGCACCAGTTCCCTAATGTTGCTGTGTAGTGAGGTCCATATTTATTCCACGAAGTAGCAAATATCGTCCGACCTGCCCAAGGTTGCTTCCCCATACCCCGCATGGGTCAATCTTGGGAACTCTCTTCCTTCCGTTCTTTAGTTTGAACAAGGCGAGTTTGATCAGGTATGTTAGAGTCGATAGCAAGCTGCAAAGCTCGTGCACGTCCAGGTTTCACAGTCGTATTCATTCAAAAGTTCCATCCAGCGGTGCCATCACATGTTTAGCTCACACGGGAGGCCCTTGTGATCGGTCTAGGTAGTGCATTTGGTACCGTCCAAGTAATGCCTCCAACTTAAATCTAAAGACCAGGGCTTCCACCGCAGGTCATGACACGTGCAGTTCTTCCTGTAAGTCCATTACGTAAGTCATCACTTTCTCGTGTTGCGTCGGCGTGTAAACATTGCAGAGTTGGGATTCAAAAGCTGAAAAGACGTCCTTCTGTTTTGTCCTTCACGAACACAGCACCCTACTGTGCTAAAGAGATTTAAGTTGCGCGATCTTCGAAAATCCCGTGGTGAATCTGCGATAGAGTCTAGTGTGACCAAGAAATTACTGCATCCTTGAAGGGATCTTCGGTGCCGAACAATATCTGACGAAGTGGGTCTTTAGCGAGAACCACATGTATTCCCACTTCGTAGATCATATGACCAAAAAGGTATCTCTCGAATCTAGAAGTTACCTTTAACAAGACTTCGCGCGGAGTGGCTCCTCCCTCAGGAGCCCTAAAATAAGATACAAATGCCGCCCATGATGTTCCTTCCTCTTGGAAATGATCCAGAACGTCATCCATAAATACGGTCGATTCATGTGGTCCATAAAGCTGTTGGTGTGTTGACTAACTCAATGGTCATGGTGTACAAAGTTGCAATGGCCGTATTGCGTTCGATATGCAGTTTCAGGAACATTCTCCTCTTGGTCTTCCGTCAATACATGGTCGAGGCAAACAGTTCTTGATTGTCACCTTGCAGAGTTCAGGATAATCAGTACACATACGTAAAGGCTTTATCTTCCCGAATATAGCTGGGGCTCCCCAAAGCAAACAAAAACTATGTCCAATAAAACTCCTGTTAGTACATAAACGTCTGTAGCTTCCGTCAGCTTAAAGTCTTTATTTTGTTAAAGTTGTATAGTTTAATGTATAAGGCGTCAGAATACAGGGTTTGTTTTGTAAAAGTGCTGCTTTGTAAGCCGATCGGCTGGCCTAGCCGATCGGACAGCCTAACCGATCGAACAGCTGTTCGATCGGGTGGCCCAACCGATCGGTTAGCCTAACCGATCGGACAGCACTTAGCTTATTCTGACTTGCCTATAAATAGAAGTTCTGTCAGCTCATTTAGGACTTTTTGAATCTGTCTGTAACCTAGAGAGCTGAAGTCTGTGATCAACTGGAACTTGTATCTTGTCATATATTTCAATTGAATTGCAGACTATTGAACATGGAAATCATATGTCTTTCTGTATCTGTATATGATTTGCTGGATTCCGCACAGCAATCATAGTGTGACATTCTTTAACAGGAAGATCCCGATCATCCAGGGACCAACAAGTGGTATCAGAGCTATGGATGTTGATTGAAGATACCAGAAGACATAGTTCATCGATTTCAGTCAAATTCTTGTAGATTTGAAGAGAGATTCAACTGAATTCAAGCGAAGATTGCATTGTGAAGAACAAATTTCATCGGAAATTTGTTTCTGATATAGTTTTCACCGGAAAACTTGCAGATCTACTCTATCTTTCTCATATTTCTCTCCGTTCTTCATCTTTTTCATCATAAAACTTGAAAAACTCAAAATTACAACAGATTCAATGGATAAAACTTGATAAAATTACTATCAATCGGTTCGGAATCTCAAATTTTACAATCCTACTAAGTTTCATTATCAGATTCAAACAAATTCGTGTTAAAATTGAACAATTTCAATGAAAAACTGCATGAACTTGCTGATGTCAGCTGGTCGAATCGATTAGCATATTCATTCGTTTGCTGATGTCATCAATTTGAAAGAGATAACCGTTCAAAGATATTTTGGAAGTTATTGCTGACATCATCTTGGTAATCTGATCAAACAGCTGATCGATCGGACTGCATTGTTGTTAAAAGGAAGTTTGAAGTTTACTAGATTCCTATTCGATCGAACAGCTGATCGATCGAACAGCATTTGTCTAACCGATCGGCTAAGCTACTCGATCGAACACATTACTCGATCGAATACCCTGTTCGATCCAAGTGTTAGTGTTAAGCGTTTTTAAGAAGTCAAAATTTTTCTAAGTGTTTGTCTGATTTTACAGGAACATTCAAAATGGATGACATATTCACAAACCCTTTTAGTGATATGTATGGTTTCACTGTAAGCTCAGGAGGATCAGGAAATCCAGAAAATGATGATTCTACATCAAACAATACCAACACAAATCAAATCAAAGAGAAAAGGAAGGAAGCATGGGAATCAGAAAGCGCGTTTGGAACTTTTAATCGTCCTCCAAAGTTAATGGCTATTGAAGATTATACAAGATGGGCAATAAAATTTGAAGAATGGCTGATGGCGTTTGCTTTCCCCAGCTGGAAAAGCATGAAAAATGGGTATGCTGCGGGTAAAAACAATGGTGAAGTATTGAGAAGTAATGAAGAGATTGATCTATTCGTTGCTGAACAGAAATGTGTAGCACTACTATTTCAATCTGTCAGGGAAGATATTATTTCACTAATCAGCTACACCAACGCCAAAGATTTGTGGGATAAACTGGGAAAGAAATGTCTGGGAAGTAAAGAAATCTTAAAGAACAAAACTAAACTACTAAAAAAGGAGTTTGATATGTTCAGTTGTTTCAAAAATGAGTCAGTCTGCAAGATGATCGAACGTTTTGGTCATCTTAAATTGGAACTTGCACGTCATGATATCAAATATCCTGATGAGGAGATAGTTGATAAACTGTTCGATTCTTTACCAGATGAAATGGACTGGAGGTACTATGCTTTGATGTTGAAAAACACCATTCCGCCAGAAGAACTAAAACCAGATGTAGTGATTGAACGACTGGAAAGCCATGAGCTAGAATTGAAGAAAACGTACAAAGTCAATCATTCATATCAACAAAATCCAGAATTATACTATCCCAAAAGTTTGATGCCCAAAGCCTCATCACCGAAAACTGCATTTTCTGCCGAAAACATATCTCCAGCTCCTAAAGAAAATCAAAGCAACCCAAACAAAGAAAGTCACAGTGGATATCATAGTGGGTCTACTTCTATTTCTACTGCCTCGACAAATCGTTCTGATTCAAAGTTCTCATGTAATATTGCTGTTGATCTGAAGAATGCACAAAACTTTGATGAAGAATCTGTGAAGCAACAGATGGTGTTTCTAGCATCTGTGCTAGAATCATATGAGGGGCTGATTGCTGGAAAGATTGGGAATACTAATCTGACAAAAGAAGACTATGATCAGATAGATCCCGAAGAGATGGAGTTAATTGATATCCAATGGGCAATGGCGAGTGCAGTGCGACGTGCACAACGTTTTATGGAGATAACGGGAAGAAAAACAATCGGTGGTCCTTCAACAAAGCTGGGATTTGATAAATCAAAGGTGAAGTGTTTCAAGTGCAAACAGAAAGGCCACTTCAAACGAGAATGCCGAAATGCATATGTTGAAGAATCTGAGAATCCATTCAAGGATGACTACTACAAGAAAGCTATCTATCATCAGAATAAGTCCGAACCGCCAAGAATAAAGCAATCTGAAGACAACAAAGGAAAATCTAGAGCTTTGGCAGTGATTTACGATGATGAAGGATATGATTGGAGTAAGGAAGTATTACCTGAAGATGATGCTATTGGTTATGCTTTTATGGCGAGTCATAATGAACCAATTCAATGGAAGGATAATCGTACAGAACAACAAAAGTACGAATATCGAAAAATGGTTGCTGAAGCAAAGATCATCCGACTTTCAGGTATTTATGAGGAAGCAAAACGTGCAAACCGATGGGATCCAGATAGAGAGTGTTATTTGGATGAATATGGTAACATTGCTGTCGATCACAAGAAGATAGACATTGAAGCCATTATCCAAGAATACAAAGAAGAGGATGAGTACTGGCAACACAAATGGTGGGGTACACCAACATCGAAAATGATCGAGGAAGAAAGAGAGAAAGAAAGAAGAGAAAAGGAGAAGATAGAAGAACTTGTGAAAATTGACACCGGGATGATCAACACTGCACAGAAGATGACAGCTGAAAACTTGAGAGAAATGGCTGATAAAGTGCTTGCTGTCAAAGCACTTGAGGTAGATTCTACTCCTAATTCTGAGTCAAAGAAACAGGTCAGTCAAACTAAGTCATCAACTGTGTCAGGTAACAAAAACAATTGCAATGCTGATTGCAAAAGTTGTAATAAACAATGCAACTTTTGTACAACAGTCACATATCTCAATGGGGAGAAAATCAAGAATCTGACAAATAATGTTAGAAAACTTGAAAGTCAAATTCTTGATTGTGACAAAGAGTCAAAAGAATCAGCTGAACAAATAAAAGAATTAAAAACTGAAAACCAGAAAATTAAAGCTGATCATGACAAAATTCTTCTTGAAAGCAGAAATGTTGTTGAAAAATTTGAAAAATTGAAAAATGTCGTTAAAGAGAGTGATGATAGAAATGGAAAAACAACTAAGGAAAACGAGCATTTAAGAGCTGTTTTGATAATAAAAGAGGAAACAATCAACAAACAACTGGATGAGATAGCAAAATTAAAACTGAAGGTTCAAGAAAGTGAAATTGAAAATGAAAGAATCCAGTTAAAATTAAACAGCTATAGCTCAGCTAGCTTTGTTTTGCAGCACATAGTTCCTAAACCCATAGGGAAAAACAAAGCTGGTGAGAATGTGTTTGCGGATGGAACAGGTGTAGGGTTTCACAGAGTTCCACCGCCAATCTTAGACAACTACACGAAAAAGCAGTCTAGTTTGGTGGAAATTGAAGAAGAAAATGATGTTACACTCCCTGAGAGTATTGATGTCACATTCACGTCTTCCAATGACGAGGGTGTCCAAATTGATGTGGTGAAAAGTGTGGTGGATAATGTGCTTAAACCAGATTGTGACACTTCTGAGGAGGATGGTTGTTTTCTAGACAAATACATTCCGAAACAGAAATCCAAAAGCAACTTACATGATGAATCTGATCTTGTCATGTACAAGATGTCAGGATCGGATAAGTTGTTTTCGGATTCCGAGTTTCCATTAGAGAATGTGAATCTGAACAAATTGGCCAAAGTTTTTAAATTGATTGAAGTCGAGTTGTCAACAGTAAACACTCGAAAGGTCGAAAAGGTTCATAACAGGAAAACTGCCTATCCATCACGTGGTTATAATAATAACAACAGAAATTGGTCAGGTGGTTATCAGGGGGGTAAATCATATCAGAAAAGATTTGATCAAAATAAAAGGTATGTCAAAAAGAAAACATTTGTGAACAGCTCAAGTTCACTTGCTGAGGAAGAACAGAAAATTTTTTCAAAATCTAACAAAGAATTTTTTGAGAAGAAAGCTTCACAAATTCAGTCTGAAGGCACAAGTCAAGTAGTTGATACTCGTACTTGCTTCAAATGTAATCAAATGGGTCATATTGCACGAAAGTGTACTGTTGTAAAACCTAAGACTGAAATTGTGAAGGTTCAACAAAGAAAAGATGACAAAAAGGGAAAAGCACCGATGTATGTTGAGAAGAAAGTTGTTCAAACTAACATTTTGAAAGAAAATTCTAAACACGTGAAGAAGTTGGTACCTAAACAAGATAAATTTTATAAGCGGGGTGCTGAAACTCAACAAGTGTGGAAACCAAAGGTTGTAACAAAAATTGAGAAGAAGGTCTCAATTCCTGAGGTGAAAAATGCTGAAGAATCAATGACAATTGATTATGATGCAAATTTTCCACCTCTGAATTCAAAGAATTTCAAAATTCAAGTTGCAAAAGTCACGGTTGTCCCTAAGGCTGATAAGGCCTGGGTGGACTCCATGTTTGACTAAACAATTTGAATTGCCAGAGCTTCCTGGATTGCGAAGCATGAATCGGCATCTTTCTTGAAAGTTGTTTAAATGATGATTTGTTATGTGCAGGATCTTCCAAAACTTGTATCCAGGTGGATAATGGATAGTGGAGCTTCAAGGCATATGACAGGGAAGACCGCATTGCTATACTATGTGAATGACATTAATGGTGGCTATGTGGGTTTTGCGGGTAATCAAGGAGGCAGGATCATAGGTGAAGGAACATTATCAAATGGTATTATCACGTTTGAGAGAGTTAACTACATCGCTGAGCTGGAGAACAACCTGCTGAGTATCTCCCAGATCTGTGACAGGATGTATACTACCTATTTCACCGACAAAGAATGTTTAATCTTGAAACCGGGATTTGTGATACCTGAAGAGTGGATCATCATGAGGGCACCAAGAGTCAACGATCTGTACGTGTTGGACATGAGCGTTGCTACTACAACCACGGGTCAGGCTCATTGTTTTGTGTCCAGAGCAACGGAAAAGGAGTCAAGGTTATGGCACAGAAAGATGGGGCATATTCACCTAAGGAAAATGAATCACTTAGTGCATAACGACTTGGTCACCGGAGTAAATATTAAAGGTTTTCATCTGGAAGGGGAGTGCATAAGCTGTGTCAGAGGTAAACAGAAGAAAAAGTCACACCCTACAAAACAAGTCAATTCAGTTTCGAGACCTTTGGAAAGACTTCACATGGATTTGTTCGGTCCAGTGAATGTTAAAAGTATAACAGGAGATTCTTACTGTTTGGTCGTGACTGATGACTACTCCAGATTTTCGTGGGTCATGTTCTTGAAAACGAAAGACGAAACCTTTGATAGTTTGGTGGTTTTGTTTAAGAAAATTGAGAATCTGTACCAGAGACCGATTTGTAGAATTCGAAGTGACAATGGTACTGAGTTCAAAAACAGCAAGATGGAGGAATACTGTGATGAAAGAGGTATACTGCATGAGTTTAGTGCTCCGTATACTCCTCAGCAAAATGGAGTTGCAGAACGCAAGAACCGGACGCTAATCGAGACAGCCAGAACAATGCTTGCAGATTCCAAGTTACCAATCAATTTCTGGGCTGAAGCTGTTTCTGCTGCATGCTATACTCTCAACAGAGTTCTTACTGTGAAGAAGTTCAACAAGACGTGTTTTGAGCTAATCAATAAACGCAAGCCGAATTTGAAATATCTAGAACCGTTTGGGTCACCATGCACGGTTATAGAGCCTAATGGGAAGTTTGGTACAAAGAGCTTTGAAGGAATCTTTGTTGGTTATTCAGGTCCTACACGGAGAGTCTTTGTTCCAAGTGAGAAGCGTATTATTGAAGCATCTAATGTTGAATGTCAGGGTTATACTATGCCACCTCAAAATCCTGGTGATTCATGGCGTTATAACTATGATAGACTTTGGGGATCGTTTGACATGAGAAAAGAATCTGAAGAGGAAGAAGATTTTTTTGATGAGCTGGATGTTTTTCGAGAATATGAATCATCGCTCAGATTTCCAGCAGAATATACGAGAAGATCTAGTGAAACATCAAATGACAATGAAGCAGGTCCTAGCAATACTGGTGATCATGAGGATGAAGTTGCTCCTGGTAATCAGTCAGTGGTAAATGATAATCAAGAAGCTGAAAATATGCCAGTGTTTGATGACAGTGATTCAGACCTTGAGGGGGAGCAAATCCAGGTATTAAGTCAAACAAACCAAGTTAGTGAGCCGGATGCTGAACAGAGATTTGTTAGTCTAGCCGATCGAACAGCAAATGCTAGCCGATCGGTTAGTCTAGCCGATCGAACAGCAAATGCTAGCCGATCGAACAGCATTCTGCTAGTCGATCGAACAGCATTGCATTATCTCATATATGCATGACTATCTTGGTTAATCTTTCAAGTAGTAAAATGCTAGTCGTTCGAACAGCATTCTGCTAGCCGATCGAACTGTATTTTACTAGCCGATCGAACAGCTTTATGCTAGTCGATCGAACAGCATTTTGCTAACTGTTTGCATATCTCATTGCTAACCGATTGAACAGAGATTTGTTAGTCGATCGAATAGCAACTTGCTAATCAATCGAATAGCATTGTTCTAGTCGTTCAAGTTGCATTGTTTGATGACCTTAGATATCTTGCATAGTCTTTTGCTAACCGATCGAACAGTATTTTGCTAGCCGATCGAGTAGACCACTCGATTGATCAGACCAGCCGATCGAACAGCAAAGGTTCTTTCAACACATCATTCCTATTCGATCGAACAGCAAATACTATTCGATCGAACAAGCAATTCGATTCATTGTTCTATCACTCTAAATGTTTCAAGTGTTTCAAGTCTCTATATCTAATGTTTAAATTTTTCACAGGGACGAGGAAAAGACACTAACAAAGGACACAATGTTCCAAGTGCAATTGATGAGGTCTCTACAAAAGGAACAGAAGCAGAAAAAATGGCTGAGTGCTTAAGAAAAAGCAGAATTACTAAGGCATTGTCTGATACAACAATAGTTTATGAATCTCATGTTAGAAGATTCTGGGACACTGCAAGGTTTGAAGAAAAGGATAATAAAATTCATGCAGTAGTCAAGAAGAAAGATGAAAACAACAAGGATATTGATGTTGAAGTAGTGTTTGGAGTAGAGGACATAAGAAGGGTTCTTGATTTACAAGATTCTGACAATGATCCAACGATCATGTCAGAACGTCTTGCTAAAGGGCTATGGTGTAGATTGGGATTTTCTTCACACATCAACGGAAAAATGTTCAAAAGGAGTTTCTCGAGACAATACAGATACTTAATGCATTGCTTAGTGCATTCCCTATCTCACAGAAAGGGAGCCTATGATGAGGTGTCTGACTACATAATGAACATTGTAGTAAGTATTGTGCTGAACAGGAAATACAATATTTCACAAGTGATTTTTGAATTTTTAAAAGAAAATTGCTTAGCCGGGAAAGACAAATACATTATGTACCCAAGATTCATTATGATGATCTTGGATGACAAAGTTAAGGATTTGCCAAAGAATAATGATGATATTATGGCAATGGCTGAAGTGAATAAGATTGCTATTCTGAGAATCACAAAGGAGAAGGATGCTAAAACAAAAGAGTTGATCTGTGCATTAAAGAATGAAGCATATGTAGCTCCTGAAAATGATAGATGGAGACATGATAATAGTGATTCAGACAATGAAGACAATAAGATGAGTGAAATGATTGAAAAGAAAACCAGATGGTGGTGTATCAAAGATGGAAAGAGAAAGAGAACACCAAAATCGACCCCTGTGGTTGTAATTAAAGAAACAGCAAAGGGTACAGTGATAGGGGGAGCTATATGATTCTTAGAGTATGTTATGAAAATTGTTACTAATTTTGCTTTAAATAATTGTTTTTGCAGGGTCTTCTGAAGAACCTCAAAGAAAGCTAATTGATGAACCTGTCATAGAACCGAGGGAGGTGGTTGATAAAGGTGTTGGTTTAGAAGAGACTTTGGAAAGCTATTTTAAAAAGCATGAAGAGGCTGAACAAGCACAAGCTCAAAAGAACTCCAGTAATGAAGATTCAGAAGAAACTTTATCTGAATCTGAACTGGTCAAAGAGACAGTGGGAAAAGGAAAGGTACAACTGAAGAAAAGACCTTTAAAGAAAAGAAAGAATTCTGAAGATGAAGATTCACCGTACAATCCTGAGGATTCCCAGAAAAACAGAAAGAAAAGAAAAGCTACTCGCACCGGTGATATTCCAAGAGTGGTTAGAGCAAAGAAACAGAATGCTAAATCACAAAAAGAGAAGGAAGGGAAGAAGAAACAGGACACTGCTGAAACTAGTCCTGTAGTTGAGATACCAAAAGAAGTTCCTTTAACAGAAATTCCAATAGAAACACAAACTTCTTATGATGATTATGTGGAGATCACCGGAGTCAAATCTGCTAAACAAACATCTGATCGTCATGATATTCCAGAATCATCACAACGAAAGACAGATTATTTCAACTTAGATTTTGATAGCCTTGGTGGTGCTACTGGAGATTTCTTTAAAGATATGCCAGAGAGTGAGGGAGACCTATTTCATGATAAAAAGATGAAAGAATTGGAAGAAAAAGTTAAAGCCTTGGAAAAGGAAAAGGAAGAAAACGAAGCTGTACAAATAAAGTTGAAGGAAATGATTGATGAGTTGGAGAAACGGCATGAAGACGTAATGGATGCAGTGCTTACAAAAGATGAGAAATTGAATGAAATGAAGGAAGATATAAAAGATAATGCAGAACTTATTAGCGCACTTACTGATGAAATTGCTGCATTGAACGCCAAAGTCAAAGACTTGCAGAATATCAATCAGACTTTGAATCAACTCTTAAATGAGATGAATGAAGCTTCGACAAATGAAATGAAGGCAATGAAGCTAGAGATGGAAGCTATGAGAGCAGATAAGGTGATGAAAGATAAGCAACTAGAAATGCTTACGGCTGTGATTGAAGCACATCTGAAGGTGAACATCCACGAGGCTTTTGATCAAGTTGACATTATCAAGGCAAATGAAAGAAGGAAAGAAAGAGAAAGACAGCTTGCTGAAGAAGCTAACCTGAAAAATAAAGGTATAGCAGAAGAAGTTGAAGTTGTTGGATCTTCACAAAATCAACTTGAGGTAGGTGGATCATCTTCTCAACCAGAAATTGAAATGGTGGATGCTCAAGATGTTACGGTAAATGATGAAGAAATGGTGGAAGCAGAAAATGAAGCAGTTCATGAACCAGAGTTTATTATGGTTGGTGAATCTGTAGAGCCTATTATTCCGGAGAATGTTTTGAGAGACGTTCAAATCATACAAAGAAAGAAAAAGGCTAAAGAAGTATTACTACTGGAGTACTCTACCGACAAGTTTGTATTAGTTGGAAAAGCCTATAGAGTGCCCTATAGTGAAGAAGAATCTGCCAAGCTGTTAAGATTTTTTGAATTAAAGGATCAAGGGAAGATAGCTAGAGGAGAAGTGGAAGAAGAATCTGATAGTGATTTTTGGGAGGAAGAAGATGAAGATGATGATAAAGATGATAAAGCAGACGATAAATCCGATGATGATGATAAGCCTGATGATGATGATGATGATCAAGGCACGTCGGGTTTGCTAATCAATGATCCATCTGTTCAAGATAAAGTAAATGAACTCATGAATGATGAAGTGAATGAACAGAATGATGATGCAGAGTGTGAAGGGTCATTTTCTGGAAACCAATCCGGTGATCAGGTACATCAACTCACATCTACTTTTATTTCTCTTTCTGAACATCATCAAGGAGAAGTAGATATTATCAGAACAAGAGCTGAAATGCTTGAGGAGTTGGGGTTAGAAGATGGGAAGTTTAAATTTGATATCGAAGATGAAATCCCAGAGTCTCCGATTAAAAACTTTGAACCACAATTTCCACTTGAAGCAGAATTTTATGATAATGTGACCATAGAGACTGATTCAGATTCGGAAGAAGAAAGAATAGATTTTCACTATGAAGGTGAAGACATGGCATTTCCTACATTCACAGAGTTATTTGAAGACATGAATGCAGAATTATTGAAGAGAAAAATTGAAGAAAGAGTTGCATCTGCTGATATGCCTGAACCAGTTCCAAGAGAAATTTCTGCTGAAGAGAGAAAGAAATGGTTCAGATCAATGCCAAAGGAAAGAAAGCCTCTTAGAGCCCTACAGTATTTTACTCATGATAAAGACTTATCTTGGGGTGATATTCTTTCTTGGGGGTATCTGGAAGACTTGAATGTTTATGCAATTCGAAGAGAGCAAGGTGTTCAATACTTCAGGTGCATTTCTGATCTTGCTACCTTACCTTGGTGGGACATAGATGAATTGGTGGTTACAAAGAATATTAAACAACTCTACTACGGTCCTGAAGTAAAACAGAGAGACCAGAAGCTGTGGAATTTCATCAAGTATCAAGCAACGATCAATTATCCAGATTGGAAACCACAGTTTCCTAAAAGAATTGTGAAGTATACAGCTAAAGGTGAGAAGGACGTTACTCTTGATGTCAAACCGCCAAAGTGTTTGAAGAGCATGCCTTTAAGGGCTATTGAGCAGGATTTCTATGATTTATTTCAAGCATGGCTCTATAATCCTTCTACTGCTGAAGCTGTGATCTCTTTGTACGATAAAGACACTGGTGAAGCTAGGAAAATTTGTATTCTAGACCCCATGTGGCTGGTAAATTGCTCAAAGAAAGACATAGATTGCTTGTTTGTCAACAAGATAATCTATGACAAGAAAGACAAAGCCATTGCTCAGCAGTACCAGAGTGTAGTTGATGTCTGTTTTGCTAAAGAAATCAACTCTGGTAAGAACTGGAAAACCTCATGGAGAGAACTAGAGGTTGATGAGTTTCTAAAGGTGTACAAGAGAAGTTTAAGATCCAAGGAAATTCAGAGAAAAGCTGTTGAAAGAGGAAGACGAAATCTTGGATTTGTACCTCCTACTGATCAGACACCCATAGAGTCTGAAGAGAACAAGATCCCTAAGTGGGACAGAAAAAGAGATGGAGATCCAGTGTACAGAAATTGGTGGATAACAGAGGGAAGACATAAGAGAAGACAAATGTTAGCTGAACGAGAAGAGAAGAGAAAACAAAAGGCACGAGATAGAAGACGCAACAGGAGGTAATCAAGACTTTGCTGGAAGGGACTACAGCTACATCCGAGGGGGAGTCTGTTAGTACATAAACGTCTGTAGCTTCCGTCAGCTTAAAGTCTTTATTTTGTTAAAGTTGTATAGTTTAATGTATAAGGCGTCAGAATACAGGGTTTGTTTTGTAAAAGTGCTGCTTTGTAAGCCGATCGGCTGGCCTAGCCGATCGGACAGCCTAACCGATCGAACAGCTGTTCGATCGGGTGGCCCAACCGATCGGTTAGCCTAACCGATCGGACAGCACTTAGCTTATTCTGACTTGCCTATAAATAGAAGTTCTGTCAGCTCATTTAGGACTTTTTGAATCTGTCTGTAACCTAGAGAGCTGAAGTCTGTGATCAACTGGAACTTGTATCTTGTCATATATTTCAATTGAATTGCAGACTATTGAACATGGAAATCATATGTCTTTCTGTATCTGTATATGATTTGCTGGATTCCGCACAGCAATCATAGTGTGACATTCTTTAACAGGAAGATCCCGATCATCCAGGGACCAACAACTCCTGTCCAACAGTTCCTGTAGATAGTCCTTGCAACCCTCCTGGTGCAAGACGGTATGTAGCACTAGTAATCAGGGATGCCCCTGTCGTGAGATCAAACTGAGATTCTGCCTAACAGTGGTGGAAGTAAATCTGTAAGCTCCTCGGGTAGCGCACTGAGAGGAATCACGAACAATTGGTGGATCCCCGGTCCTCTTTTCCTTAGCCTCAACATCAGTAATGGTTGCTTACGTAGCGGGGTGATCCCTCCGTAGACACTTCTGGGCCTTCATAGCTGATATGGCGCTAACCTTTGCACCACTCTGTTGCTTTAGAACAAATAACGATTCTCCACACAAAATTTTCTCCTCACAAGGTATGTCTGTGCGATTTTGGAATAACCAATCCACACTAACTACTGCATTGTAACCATCAGGGGTAGTAGAAGGAAGGTCGATGTCGAACACCTGTCCCCCAAGGTCGAGTTTGCATCCTAGTGAACATATAAGGCTTCAGTTGACTTTCATCAGCCGACTCCACAACAGGTTCAGTTTCAAGAAGCATCAGAGGGTTAAACAGAACAGAGACGAAGCGAATAGCTACCCATCAAAGCTATCGTGTTGCTATTACACCTGGTATAGCCTATGCCAATGCTAAATGTCCTTCCATGAGCTTCATTTCCAGTGTTGTTTTCGTCACGAGAAATTCCAGTACTGCCGTCGTTCCCTTGGTTGTCATCACCTTGACTTAACACAGTCAATCATTGTCGAGGTCACCTTCGTTTCCATACTGTAAGCTACGATCACGAGTACCTTGATGTTGCCGCGACTGTTGCCTCTAATATCGTTGCCTGTAACGGTGTCCTGCATCCTTTCACCAACAAGGCCCATCTTTTCACATTCCGTGCTATGTCCTAAGGCACTACTCATGGTGCGGGCGGTTACACAGTCCGCTCTACAGTCAATCTTAATCGATTTTGTCCCGATTGGTTCGTAAGAGTCGACTCCCATGAGTTGCTGGCTGGAGTTATGGATTCGATTGGAGTCAAATCGCTGTTGTTCGTTGCCGGTAAGTAGGGTCGTTCAAATGCTGAAGTCGGTAAGGTACTACGTTTACCCTTTTGTCCATCGTTCTTGCAAGTTGACTAAGTAATACATGGTATGTCGCGAGAGTGTTGCAGAAGTGATCGCACTTCGGGACCTAAGGCGTCAACACGCTAAGTTCCAGCAAACAAAGATAAGTGAGGAAAGTATAGTCCAATCATTTGATGCTGAGCCATCCAACTCAGGGACGTTCGTACTAGCACCTAACATTCTACACAGTTCGCTAGGCGTTCAGATGTGTGATCAGGTGATACTCGATAGCATAGAGATTCGTAAGGATTTAGAAAGGGGTGAAAAGATCATGTTCGAGTAGGAGACAATCACTGCTATGACTCCTATAGACTGCTGAGTTCTAACATAACACCAATTAGCCGAGCGGAACCATTTTCACACTCGTTAAGCCTCACTGGGAATCACATGCACCTCACGTTATTATTATGTGTGCACCCATAATAATAAGGCGATTTGTATGCTGATCTCAGTGCCTCTTAACTTGCGCTAAAAGGTTCCCCACATTCAAATAGCAAACGAAAGGTTTTACAGGATCAAGAATCACAATAGTCGAAGGGTAGCGTCACACTAACAGTTCACATAACAGGGGTTGGTAACATAAGGGCTCATACTGTTGCGCCAAGTGTGCATTCACGTGTAATGTTGCATCCACGTGTAATGTTATACATAAGTGTACACTAGATATGCTATGCAATAGTAAACAAGAAACGAACCTTGCAATCTGGAGCCGAGTGTCATGGTCGATTTCAGAACTGATCGGTTATAGTCTGGTTTTATGAAAACGTTTTAAAACCAAGTTCACTATAACCAGCGGTTCTGATACCAAACTGTCACACCCCCAAAATACCACCCATGGGAAACCCTAGTAGGCGTGTGAAAAACCAATAACGAGCCACCAATCATATTGAACCAATCACAAGTTGTTAAATAAAATCATCAATTATTAATAAAAAGTGCCATGAATAAGTTTAAATGGAAACCAACGTGTTCAGCGGGAGCAATTAATAAACCAAAGTTAACCGTTTCGAAACCAATATATATAGTATCAATAATTCAAACACATGAATCCTTCTAGTCGACCCATGACTACTCCAGCTACTTCAGACAGCAAGTTCCCAGATCCAAGATATCTAACGGCCTGCGAGCATGCAACAAGTGTATCAGACAATGCAACGCTGGTGAGTTCATAGTTTTACGAAAACGTTAGTTACCAAGTGATTAGTTAATCCATTGAATTTAATCCGAAAGTAATGTTGATAATACCCCGAATACAAGACGGCTTCTGATTATTTTGCCCTTTCTCCAATGCTCCTATCAAAGCATTGGTCATGACTAGGTCATTAGTTCAACACCTGTCCTCCCAGGTACGGGGTGAGGTTGCCAAACCTAAGTACCGCTACTAACTAATACCATGTTACCTCCCCAGTAACCAAACAACACGGAGGGACTTTAAAGGTGATAGGATGAGTATATTATCCAACATTCCCGTTTTTATCCAAAAGACTTATCGCTCCCCGGGATACCCACTGACTGTCCCAACCACCGGGATGCACGCTCAAGAAAGATGAACTCACCTTTGATTTGCTTGGTAAGTTTAGCTACTTTATTATCAGTTGATCAAGCACGCCCTAACATGGTTTATTAATAACCATCAGTTTCGTATTCACATTGAACCACGTATTTTGTCATACATTGCACAAGTTGCGTTCACGAAATACATACATGATTATACACGTTATAACAGTTAGCTATGTCATACATTTTTCAAGTTAACACAACTTATCCACACATCAGGTTTTTGTGCCATGCATACGTTTACCTCACGAGTCTAGGTTCCAATTAACACTTAGCAGCCCATTCTAGTTTTTCTTAATCAGATGTGGCCCGCTAGTTCCGGCCCAACTCATTAGACAAATAACTATTAGCTACCTGTTATGATCTTTACAATAAAGCCCAATTACTTCCCTAATCTCCTCTAATTGATTTAGCTTTTTTTTTTAGCCCACTTCAATATAGGTTATCATATATTACTAACAACAACCATTTAGATGCAACCAACAATAATTGTTCAACATGCTATCACCATATCAATCACTTACATATCAAATAAATCAAACAATGTGGTCATGTGACACAAGTCCATAAACCCATTCTTAATACCAGTTTCCATATGTGATCCCATTCAATCCATACGTAACACAAATCGAACATTATGTGATCACATTCAACCCATACGTAAACATTACATAACTAGTCATTCTTTTGTCAATTAACAATAACTACCCAGATTTCCGTAGTTATGATAATCAACAGTTTCATCAGGATCTAGATTTCCAGCCACATCAACAGTAACATTGTTAATATAATCACCAAATTATGAAGCCCAACTCATGCTATTCAACTACTATCAGCATACATGCGGCCCAAATCAACATACCAGGCCCAAGTGAAATGTGTAATTATATGCAATCCAATTAGTGTGTGATATGTTTATGTTTAACCAGTCACACTTCCGTTTTTATTTACCAACAGTTACAATTTGTGACCCACAATTCTAATAAATTCCAACTAATAAGTAGGCCAGCCACATGTATCACATAATCGATCAGCCAATTATTAAAATCATGCAACTCACACTCAATTATTATATCCAATTATTAAACCCTAGTTCCATGCATGACAATTATATGCACTTATCGATCCTAGCAGTTTGTTTCCACCATTATTGTGACAACTCGAACTCCTAAGGTTAGTTTTGTAATTTTGATCTTCATTATTCGTCGTCCATATTCATAATCGTGTTAAACTTGTTTTACGTAAACCGTGCTAGAACCGGCTCACCTTAGAGTTGTTATACTCCGGCCCAGTTCCAAAAAAAAAAAAAAAGCCCAAACAAGTGATGTAAACATAGGTGGGTTCGGCAGCCCACTTAATTCTATTTGATATCTATGTAACTGTTTACCATGGCAGCCCACTTAATCAAATTCAATATATGTATTTGTTCATCATATATTTGTCACTTGGGCTTGAGCCCATGATCGGCTAAATGAGCAACCACCCCCAAACTAATACGTATCACATCCTTATTGTCATAAAACTCTAAACAAAACTCTATATCTCTCAAGATTCCATACGTGCGGCCGTAGCAGACCCCCCCTTCGAATACATCAGCTTGTCGATCAAATCTTGTGGGTTAGTATGTTTAATTGATGCTTGTGATTATGTGTATTGTATGTTGGATCTTAAACGTGAGAAAGACTATGATATGTTCTTGCATGTTAGATATATTTAGGGTTTATGATATTGATTAGGTATGTTGTAATGGAGTAGAATATATATGTGTAGATCTATGCTGTTATTTATGATTGATGAACATAGTTTTGAAGATATAAATAATAGGGTTCGAAATTGTGAGTAAATAAGATATGACAGGCGATATTATGTCAATTCTTGTACTATTTGGCATGTAATTAAAATAAATAATTATCTTGGATATGTGTTTGTTGTGATCGTCAATTGTGGTTACAAATGTATATGGTGATTGTATGAGGTTTAAGGTTCTTTTATAAATGTGTCCATAAGTATGACAAGGGATAATGAATCAGTAGGTAATGATTAGGGTGATACGAAGTCATGATGAATGATTCGATCTAGTGTGATTCAAGAACTAGTAATAATTGACCCTATTTGCTTTGTAATGATAATAACCTAAACTTTTACTTTGGTTCCTAAAAAGAAATCACATGGATTGATCTTGATTTAAGTTAAAGTAAGTATTAATGATAGTTGTCGATTGTGGAAATTGTGGGGAAGTAAAGTGTGGACAGAACTTGTAAACTTTGAAAAGGGGTTCGAACAAAATAATAAATTGCATGCATAAAGGTCGACCATATGTGCATTCAATATTGTGAGAGTATAATAGGCTGCATATAATATCTGTCACCAATGATGTGATGGTCCATTGGCAAAGGAAAGTCTTTAAAAACATCTAAGTTGGAAAGGGGAAGTTCTTGGGTTCAAGTCCCACAGACGACAGGAGTTTAAAGAAATTGGCCGTTAAATAAAAATATGTGTGTCATTTAACAGCCGCACATGCTGTTAAATGGGGTTCACCCATATCTATGATAATATTCACTCACAACAAACTAATATATCATATAAGTATTATAATGTCTACGTTTATTGAGAAAGGAAATTACATGCATATCATTCATTTGCATTCACATTGAGAATGTCTATTTATATAAATAGTGGGCCGCATATGTATATATCTGTTTTAGTAGGCCAAGAATAGTATATGATTAGTTTTATTTGTGGGTCAACAACATTAATGTTGTTAAATACTTAAATTGATTTCATTAAACTTGTTTTTATAATTCGTGTCAAGAATTTGAAATCTGTTTTGTGACATCTGTGCTTGTAATCATTGTAAACAGTTCAGTTATCAATGAAATAAAGTTATTTGATCCCTATGTTTATTTGTTTATGTTTGATGTTTTTCATGTTTTGGTTTTTATCCAATTTCAAACTCTATATCGCTTTCTGGAGAATTATACGCAAACTGGTGCGTAAACATAATCAGTTAAATGCGACAAATACTCCAGAACATCAATTTAGGCTTAACATACCTTAAATAACCTTTACATAACTTAGAAATAAGTTTTGAAGGCTTTGGTATGGCAAAATCCAGTTTATTCGCTTACAAGGACTAAAATTGACAAACTGCGAAAGTATGCCGGTTTGAACTGTAACGAACATTCCAGAACATGATCATGAGTTGAACACACCTTAAATATCCTTTTTCATAGCTTAGAAATAGGCTTTGAGGGGTTCGGTGTGCTAAAACAAACTTTATGCTCATTCAGGGACTAAAAGTGTCTAAAAGTGCATAAGTTTGCATTTTCGCGCATAACTTACGTTCTGAATACATTCGGACATCCAAAAATTTATGTAAGCATTAAAATATTATGTTTTAGTGTTTGGCATGAGAAAAATCCATTCGTCGCGCAATTTGGATCGTTTTTCGCGCTTATGCGCATTCCGTCGTAATTAAGCAAACATCGCGATCGTACGACCAAACGAACTGACATCCGGCATATTTTTGAGCATGTTTTGAGTTCCCTATACTTTAACTTCATTTTAGAGCCTTGAAATGAGGTTAACGGGGTTTAAACGCATCGAAAATGGCTTAAACGGGCTGCGGGGACCATTTCTGCCATTTTTGAAACTTTGCTGTGTCTGGCACATGCTAGCGTAGCGCGAGCACCAAATGCCTACCCCGTGGCACTACGCGAGCAACTGATTTGGGCAGAAACTCCATTTTTGCAATTGCATGTCCATTTTCAGCATGTAACTTGAAGATTAGGGGCTATTTTGTAACATTTTCAATACCATTTGATGGTTTTGAGGCACCCCTAGTTTTCCAAAACCTTGTGCCCACTTGTACAGTCCAGATTAATGCTCGTTTATCGAGGAGCGATCCTAACGGTCTTGGTTTTCCTATAAATACCCACCTCCATCTTCACTCTCAAACCCACACTTCATACCTAAGAATATTCGGATCAAAGCTTCCGTTCTTGGACCCGTTGTAAGTATTCTTTCGTTCTTTTGTTCGTTTTAGCGTTAAAGTCAAACTTTGTTTGACTTTCTGCATTGACCAGTTTATGGTCAACGCGAAGTTCGTTTGAACTTCATAACGTGAGCGTAATCACGATGGTCATAGTCCCTAGTGACTAAACCTACCGATTACCACGTTATCTAGGCTCAGTGACGAGTCGTAGTTTCGGCCAAAATGCGTTTTCTTGCGTATTTTGTAACCAAACTACTCTAGGGTATTAAAACCGGTTGTTTTAATGCCAAACCTGTTTTCTAACATTACTAAACATGATCTAGCATGTTTAGCTCGTCGCTTTTAGATTTGTGCTTGTTTAGGGTCGTAAAGGTAAGCGATCTAATCAATCGCTTATACTTTCGAACCCGACCCATTTGGTCGATCTTTAGGATCCGACCAAACACTTAGGTGACCATAGTTGTATAGGGAATAACCTTCCGAGGTTATACCTTATGGTCACGTCGTTTAAGTAGTTCCTATGCCTTAGGAAAATTACCAAAATGCCCTTTTCACGCTAAAATTCATTTAAGCCTACGTAACATAACTTCCCATACTTATTTGGTTTACGAACCCTCGTACTACCCGATCCTCCGATTCGGTCCGTTTATTAATGTAGATACCTATATTAGGTGCCGTTTGAATCCGTGATCTTCTAGCTTTGCTTGGTGGTTATCCTAGGACTTCTAAGCAATCTCAAGTGAGTACATAGTACCCCTCTTTTACTGTTTTCAAACATTTTGGGGTGAAACACATGTGCATACTTGTTACTTTCATGCTTTCCAGGTCTTTACAACTTATGCTTGCCATGTTCATTAGTACACTTATAGTACGTGATTTCATTATGATTTGCGACGTGTGTTTACTTGACATGCTAGCACATTGTTTTACATTACATTCCTTTTGCTATGTATGTTCATTTAACATGCTAGCACATTGATTTACATGACTTTTCTCCTTTGTATGTTTGCTTAGCATACTTAGTACGTTGTTTTCATATAACATGTTTACATTTGGTATAACATTTGGTTTACATAAACGGTTCTTTATTACATTCATTAACATTAGCTACGCCGCTCGGTAGTAAGTAATGGTACTATAGGACTTGACAAATCCCGTTCCTAACACCCTAGGTTTGTTTGGGTGTAAGGAATGACTGAATCCGAAAACATTTTACTTTGATAACCTTTACTCTATGGTTATCCTGCTGTCTCAAGGCTTGGATGTATGCGTTAACTTACCACATACATGTTTGTATCAATAAAACAAGCTTTTACTTGGCAAAACATAACTTTTTGATTTACTCATAATACTTTGTTTTGTTCATTTTTACTTATGGTTTAAGTAGTCTCATTTTTACTTACCATACATAACTTTTGTTTACACATACATAACTACATGACTACATTTTGGACTTTTAAACATTACAATGGTTTATACAAGAGAATTTGATGGTTGGTTTAAACATGAACTTTATACTTTGGTGGTTTGTTTAAGTGACTTAAGTAACGATATGTGTGTAGTATGCTACAAGCATGGTGGATACGCCGCTGGTACTTCCTATATATAAGTGCTTGTATTGTATTACATGACATACCGTTATTTAAATCATTCAATTTTGGACTTATACATTTTTTTTGCAAATAACATATTTTTCACAAGACTTTGTTTTACAAAACAATTTATTTTATACAACTTATTTTTACTTGGTTATTATTTTAACCATACATCATTCTTTTATATACATACATATTAACTGATTGTTATCGCTTTTCAAACATTTTTATATAAGCAAACACTTAAACTAGATTCATGACAAGTTTTCATTAAACATTTTCTTAAACCTAAGTCGTGAATCCTATTTTCACAAAACCTATGTTACTCACAGGCATTTTTATGCTGACGTTCCTATTTTCATATGTGTTTTCAGGAGCTAATGCTTAGGATGATCGTGACACTAGGGCAGACCTATGCCTTAGAGACTTAAAATGAAGATAGACTTAGTTTAATTATGCTATGTACTCTTTTGGTTCTTGTTTTGAAACTATGTATTCCAACTTTGGTTATTGAATAAATCATTATTTTAATTACCATGGTTGTGGAACAATAATTCTGTTACAACACTCCCCAACGTTTCCGCCACGATTTGATGTTTTACGTGGTCGGGGTGTGACAGAAGAGTTGGTATCAGAGCCAATGGTTATAGGGAATTAGGTTATTAGTAATGCTTTGACCTAGACTATAACCTTTCTAGGACCCCAACACAAGTTGTCTTGTGTTTAGATCTTAAAACATGTACTTCGCCTATCCTTAGGTGATCACCAAAACAAGAACCCAGTTTTATAAAACGATTTTTGAAAAACAATCTTCTGTTTTAAAATATTTTATTATATGGTTTTGAACCCTTTTTGATTTTTCAAATTGATTTTGAAATTTTATCATTTGTTTTTGAATGATTCTTTTGGACCTGTGCCTTAGAGACTTAAAATGAAGATAGACTTAGTTTAATTATGCTATGTACTCTTTTGGTTCTTGTTTGGAAACTATGTATTCCAACTTTGGATATTGAATAAAATATTATTTTAATTACCATGGTTGTGGAACAATAATTCTGTTACAACACTACCCGTCGTTTCCGCTCAGATTTGATGTTTTACGTGGTCGGGGTGTGACAAAAGAGTTGGTCAGGGTACAGGCACTCACCCTTCCAAGTTTTCAATCTCGTCAAAGTTTTGTGTTCTAAATAGTATGAACACGTGCAAACTGGAAGGGTGAATGCCTGTACCCTGGGTTTTCTGTCTAAGGCTAGAGTGTTCGTACAAATCCACATAATCGGACCAATCACTCTTACCTGGGAACTCTTGGGGTGAGTGTTCACTTATAGGCGAGCATGTCTTCACTAAGCATTATTTATGAACCCATTTACTTTGATTAGTCACTGTGTGTCGTTTGTTTGCTTTGTGATACGGACGAATGACCACCATCCTTGCTTTTGTTGATTTTGTTTCATCTCGTTCTTTTCATCTAATCATCTCACTCATTTCCTCTCATGTTTCCTCTTTTTAGCATGCCTCCTCGATGTGAAAACCCATTAACAAATGCCGAAATGGTAGATATTCTGGCACAGCACATGGCTGCCGCACTCCCAAACATTATAGCTCAAGTGAACCAAGCCAACAACAACCAGAACGCTCCTTGTAACTTCAAGAGCTTCAATTCAGCTAAACCACTCAAGTTCAGTGGTACTGAGGGGGCAACTGGGCTCCTTCAATGGTTTGAGAGCATTCAGAGTACATTCCGGCATGTCCTGTGTCCTGAGAACCGGAAGGTTGAGTTTGCTTCTAGTGTTTTTCAGAAGAGGGCTTTAACATGGTGGAACGGGGTTATGAGAGATCGTGGTGCTGAAGTTGCTTTAGCATAGACATGGGCCGAATTGAGGACTCTTATGATGAGGGAGTTTTGTCCTCGTCATGAACTGCGAGCGTTGGAAAGGGAGTTTGATGATCTGAAGCAGGTTAGTGGCGAGCACCGGGCATATATTGATAGGTACAAAGAGCTGAGTTTGTTATGCCCAACAATGGTTACCCCACTCGATAAGGCTATCGAGAGATACATCGATGGTCTACCTGACTCCGTGCAAGACATCGTTACTGGTAGTAATCCTACGACTGTCCGTCAAGCGATCGAGCTATCTGCGACGTTGACTGAGTCGCAAATTCGAAAGGGTAAGTTGCACAGAAAGGGGGACAAGAAGGGTAAGAAGCAGGAGTCTGACAAGAAGGATAGCAAGAAAGGTAAAAACAAGAAGGGAAATGATGCAGGTTCATCAAAGGGTTCTAGGAAGCGGATGGCTTCCCAAAATTATTCGGTCACTGCACAGGCTCAAGCTGCTCAAAATCAGCCTGCGCAACAACCTACCAAGAGGCCTTATCTTGGCAATGCACCTTTGTGCAACAGGTGTAACGGGCATCATCAGCCACACCTCCAATGTCGTCAATGCACCAACTGCAGAAGGTCTGGTTATCTTGCTGCTACATGCCGCATTCCTGTCAATTAGAATCGGGCAGCTCAGAACCCGGCTTAACAAGTTGCTCAGCCTCTTGCTCAGCAACAAGGTCAAGCTGCACGACCTCACTACCCACCAGGTTCTTGTTATAACTGTGGGGATCTGACCCACTACCATAATCAGTGTCCAAGGTTGGTAAATGCGAATCCAGTTCAGGCTCAGGCTCGTGGGCGAGCTTTCAACATGAACGCACAAGAGGCGCAAGCAGACAATGATGTGGTGAATGGTACGTTCTTTGTCAATAATCAACCTGCATCTGTTCATTTTGATTTCAGGGCCGATAAGAGTTTTGTGTCGTTATCTTTTGAGCCATTGCTTCGCGTGTCTAGAACGAAACTAGGTAAGCCTTTGACAGTCGAAGTTGCGAGTGGTGAACCCGTTGTTCTTGATTTTGTTCTTCGCAACTGCCAGTTGAACCTTAACGACCACCTCTTTCCTATTGACCTCACGCCTATGCAACTTGGAAACTTCGACATTATTGTGGGTATGGATTGGTTAGCCAAGCATCGCGCAGAGGTAGTTTGTTTTGAGAAGATCGTTCGTGTGCCGCTTTCGTCAGGCAAGATCCTACAGGTTCGTGGTGAGAAACCTGCTAGTAGCCTCAAGCTCATGTCTTGTTTTCAAGCTCGGAAGTATCTGCGAAAGAACTATGTGGCCTTCTTGGCACATGTTACAGCAGATAAAGACAAAGGTAAGTCTATGCAAGATATTCCTGTTGTTCGGGATTATCCGGAGCTGTTTCCTGAAGGGTTACCTGGTCTACCTCCAGCACGCCAAGTCGAGTTCCGTATTGATCTTGTACCTGGTGCAAATCCTATTGCCAGAGCTCCATATCGTCTTGCACCATCTGAGATGCAAGAGTTGTCTAAGCAGCTTCAGGAGCTTTCTGACAAAGGTTTTATCCGTCCTAGCTTTTCACCTTGGGGTACTCCCGTTCTTTTTGTCAAGAAGAAGGATGGATCCTTCAGAATGTGTATCGATTATCGTGAGCTGAACAAGCTTACCATCAAGAATCAATATCCCCTACCTCGCATTGATGATCTCTTTGACCAGTTACAGGGTGCTACTTGCTTTTTGAAGATCGACCTTCGTTCTGGGTATCATCAACTTCGTGTGCATGAAGAGGATATTCCTAAGACAGCATTCCGCACTCGTTATGGGCATTATGAGTTCACAGTCATGCCATTCGGTTTGACCAATGCTCCTGCTGTTTTCATGGACTTGATGAATAGGGTCTGCAAGCCTTATTTGGATAAGTTCATCATTGTTTTCATTGATGACATCTTGATTTATTCTAAGACGCGAGCTGATCATGAGCAACATCTTCGTCTTACTCTGGAACTCCTAAAGAAAGAGCAACTTTTTGCCAAATTCTCCAAGTGTGAATTCTGGCTTAAGGAAGTTCAATTTTTAGGACATATTGTCAATGAACAAGGTATTCATGTAGATCCCTCCAAGATCAGTGCGATTAAGGATTGGGATACACCTACTACTCCTACTGAGGTTCGTTATTTCCTTGGTCTTGCGGGTTATTACCGCCGCTTCATTGATTGCAGTTCCTCTAACTGCTCTAACTCAGAAGAACAAACCCTTTGAATGGGGTTCCAAGCAAGAAGAAGCATTTCAGACCTTGAAACAAAAGCTTTGTGATGCGCCTATTCTGACTCTGCCTGAGGGTAATGATGATTTTGTCGTTTATTGCGATGCATCTAAACTGGGTCTTGGCTGTGTTCTGATGCAAAGGAACAAAGTCATAGCCTACGCATCTAGACAATTGAAGGTACATGAGAGAAACTACACCACTCATGATCTTGAGTTGGGTGCTGTTGTCTTCGCTCTCAAAATCTGGAGACACTATTTGTACGGTACAAAATGCGTGGTTTTCACTGACCACAAAAGTCTTCAGCATATCTTCAATCAGAAAGAACTCAACATGAGGCAAAGACGTTGGGTCGAACTCCTAAACGACTATGATTGCGAATTTCGCTACCATCCTGGTAAAGTGAATGTTGTGGCTGACGCATTAAGTCGTAAGGAACGTACTATGCTTCATTGTGTTCGTGTTCAATCTGCTATTCAAGCACGATCCGATATCCAAGCACGCATTTCTCAGGCTCAACATGCTTGTGTTTCACAAGATTTGATGGGTAAGGAATTACCCTATCACATTAAGCCTGATCTTATTTTGAAGGAAGATGGATCGTATTATTTCATGGACCGTTTGTGGGTCCCAAGCCAAGATGATCTTCGCGCTTTGCTTATGGATGAAGCCCATAAGTCTCGTTATTCTATTCATCCTGGCTCAGATAAGATGTATAAGGATCTTCGTACTCAGTATTGGTGGCCTGGTATGAAGAAAGACATTGCCTTATATGTTTCAAAATGCCTTACTTGCCTTAAGGTTAAGGCTGAACACCAACATCCTTATGGTCTTTTGGAGCAACCAGAGATTCCAGTTTAGAAATGGGAAAACATTGCTATGGATCTCATTACCAAACTTCCGCGCACAAAGAAAGGTCATGATTCCACCTGGGTAATTGTTGATCGTCTTACTAAGTCAGCGCATTTCTTGCCAATCTGTGAGGATTTTTCTGCTGAAAGGCTGGCCAAAATCTACGTGGATGAAATTGTATCTCGACATGGTGTTCCCTTGAACATTATTTCTGATAGAGATGCTCGCTTCTCTTCTCGTTTTTGGAGAACCATGCAATCTGCTATGGGGACCCAACTTAATCTGAGCACAGCTTATCATCCACACAAACTGATGGCCAAACTGAAAGAACAATCCAGACTTTAGAGGATATGCTGAGAGCTTGTGTGATCGACTTTGGTGGTAGTTGGGATTCACATCTTCCATTGATTGAATTCTCCTACAACAACAGTTGTCACTCCAGCATCAATATGGCTCCTTTCGAGGCTCTCTATGGTCGAAAATGTCGTTCACCAGTCTGCTGGAATGAGATAGGTGAGGCTCAGCTTACTGGACTTGACCTCATTTGTGACACCTGAGGAAAATCCACAGTTATCTTGAGCATCTTGATCCAGCGTTATCTTGATTCATCACTCCATTTACCACTCCACTCCTTTGTGATGGTTTACCAAATTTCGGGACGAAATTTCTTTCAAGTTGGGAATGATGTGACAACCTGAGATTCCAAGGTCTCCTCTCTACACTTCACCTGTATTATAATCTTGTTCTCACAATTCGTTGTACGTTGTGATCAGTACACGATACATGGATGGATAAGGTATTGTTATGAGTTGTTCTAATATTGTAGGCTTCCACTGTTCGACGAAAATTAGCCAAAAGATTACATCTCTATTATCACAAGTAAGTGGGGCCATTGAAAAACATGGAGGGTATTTATGATATTCTTATAAGATCACACAAAATTCATATAATCTATCATCACATCGTCCAAGGAGGGGGGTCACGTGATCATAGTGGGAATTCATGAAATATGAACAATATTAATTAATCCTCAAACATCAGACTTGTGACGACAAGGAGGTGGCAGCCCTAAAACATATTTGACGGCAACAAGGTTTTCAACATCATCATCACTTACAATATTGAGGAGAGTGCATGTGAACATTGACTTGGAGGGTTTTATCTAGTAACAAAGCATCACATTATCATAATAACCCGGTTATAGAAATCATACTAAAATCTTATTAATAACCTTGGATTCATATAAGATTTGCTTAAAATATATTTAGTATTAAAATATAAGAGGACTTTTAATCCATGAAATAGTCTTCGCCTGCCATCCTTCCTTTGACGAAAAACATATTTCATCACAACCCTTCCTTCAACGAAAGAGGGTCTTCGTCAAAAGGATGTTTCGCCGTAAGGGCTCCCGGCCCAGCTCGTTCATTAGGCCCAACCCACTTCCTTTGATATATGAACGCTTCTATGTGTGTACTCGACATCTTTTGGGCAACCCTAGATCTCTCTCGGCGGAAGTCTTCTCATTCGAAGCTTCCCTCTCACCGATTCTACTACCGTCATTCCTTTACGATTCTCCGGTGAGTACAAACACACTTGCTTTAGTTCTTGATTAAACGATCTCGACTTTGTGTGGGCTTGTTAATTGGATTGCATGAATAATTGTGGTTTTAATTAGAGCCTAGGGTTATTACTAGATAATTCTGTTGTCACTAAAAAGCATGATGAATGTAAATAATGATTTTGATCTAAGGCTGCACTATGATTTCATAAATTCTAAAGGGGTTTGAGTGATTTTGGGATATGCACGTGGTTAAGTTATCATGGGTGGTAATAATTAACTGTTGGAATAATCATGTTGGTCGGTTCACTGTGAACGAGAATTATGGTTATAAAACTAATAATGGAACGATGATGCACTGAAGTCATGTTGTAGGAATAGGGGTCATAATCTACGAATTTTGTAACTGTTTCGATTGTAATCTTGTGAGTGATTGTTACATTAACGTTAAAGGTGGATTAATTGCCGAATGATTGCTATTGAACTGCGTGTGATCATGATTTATAACTAATTGAATATCATAGCTTGATCTGTTTCAAAATGTGAATGTGTTTGCTCATAACTGTTACCAAAGTGCGGATACATCTGATAACCATAATCCGTAAATGACATGGGAGTTTCGTCGTATACTATCTGAGTTAAAGCATACTGTTTGGGCTTCGAAGGGCCACATATATACACGAGCACACTTTCTGAATTGGTACTGGGCCGCACCATGTTTGGATTACCGGAATGGGCTGCCAAGTCATGGCGGGCCTTAAACAGTTTCGATATAAGATTTTGTAATCACATGACTATTGAGGGTTATGAATTATTGTTATTATTTGCATGTTCATTTGAATGAGGATTGGACTGTTAATATGTGTTATTGTGATATACGGACTGGTAACGTGAAAATACCGAATACTCGTTATAACTTGTGTGATAATGTATGCCATACTTGCTTACCACTTCTGGATTATATACAAAGAATATGTGACACTGTGAAAACAAAACTGACTGTCATCGGAACCATATTAGGGTTTGGGGGTATCCAACGATAAACAAGAAACTAATCTAACCGAGCAAACCAAGGTGAGTTCACTCCTCTTTTTCAAGCATGCATCCCGGGTAGGGATATCGGGTAACGTTCCAGGGAGGAACGTCAGGTTTTGGGATGTTTGTTATTATTCTCAGTTTCTATCATATAAGACCCCTTACATCTACCGACAGTTGCCGAGGAGGCAATGAGGTTATTAGTTGATAGCGCTATTAGGTTTGGCACCCTCACACCGTACCTGGGAGGACGGGCGTGAACTAATTTCCTTAAAGCATGACCAATGTTTTGATAGAGACATTGGGGTTGGGCAAACACATCTTGTAGCCATTTCGGTAATCGAGTTAATAACAACATCAAATCGTTGAACTGTGTTATACTCATATCTTGTAACTAAACGCGTTAACAAAACTTTCAACTCACCAGCGCCGTCTGACACACTTTTCTGCATGCTTGCAGGTCTGTAGGTTTATATTATTGGGACTTACTGTCTGGGATGCTGGAGTGGTCATGGGTCGAGAATCATGGAATCTCGAGACAAGTCTAATGGCTTATATACATATGTTTTATGAAACACATAAAAAAAATGATTTATGCTTCCGCTGTCCATGTTGTATTACATTTAATGTTTTGTAACAATCATGTTAAGGAATAAAAGTTTTATTTAACATCTTAATCTGAGTTCAATGTGATTGGTGGCTAGATCCTGATACGTCACACGCCTCGCGGGGGTTTCCGCATGTGGTATTTTGGGGGTGTGACATCATTCTAAAAACAACTGACAAGGTTAAGAAAGTTCGTGATAACCTACAGACAGCTCGAAGCCGTCAAAAGAGTTACGCGGACCGACGACGCAAGCCCTTGGAATTTCAAGTCGGTGATCGTGTATTACTTAAGGTCTCACCATGGAAAGGTCTGATCAGATTTGGAAAGAAAGGAAAACTTGCACCTAGATATGTTGGACCATTCAAGATCGTCGAGAGAATCGGCAAGGTAGCCTACAGACTTGCACTACCTCCTAAACTTGGTAATGTTCATCCAACCTTCCACGTATCCAATCTCAAAAAGTGCTTAGCTGATGAGAACCTCCACATACCACTTGACGAAATTCGTGTTGATAAAACACTGCATTTTGTTGAGAAACTTGTGGAAATCATGGATCGTGAAGTCAAATGGCTTAAACGCAAGCGCATTCTGTTGGTTAAAGTTCGCTGGGAATCTAAACGTGGACCTGAGTTTACTTGGGAACGTGAAGATCAAATGAAGGCGAAGTATCCACATCTTTTCCCATGAGTTTCCTCTAAACAAATTTCAGGACGAAATTTCCACAAGTAGGGGAGACTGTGACATCTGTGCTTGTACTCATTGTAAACAGTTCAGTTATTAATGAAATAAAGTTATTTGATCCCTATGTTTATTTGTTTATGTTTGATGTTTTTCATGTTTTGGTTTTTATCCAATTTCAAACTCTATATCGCTTTCTGGAGAATTATACGCAAACTGGTGCGTAAACATAATCAGTTAAATGCGACAAATACTCCAGAACATCAATTTATGCTTAACATACCTTAAATAACCTTTACATAACTTAGAAATAAGTTTTGAAGGCTTTGGTATGGCAAAATCCATTTTATTCGCTTACAAGGACTAAAATTGACAAACTGCGAAAGTATGCCGGTTTGAACTGTAACGAACATTCCGGAACATGATCATGAGTTGAACACACCTTAAATATCCTTTTTCATAGCTTAGAAATAGGCTTTGAGGGGTTGGGTGTGCTGAAATAAACTTTATGCTCATTCAGGGACTAAAAGTGTCAAAAAGTGCATAAGTTTGCATTTTCGCGCATAACTTACGTTCTGAATACATTCGGACATCCAAAAATTTATGTAAGCATTAAAATATTATGTTTTAGTGTTTGGCATGAGAAAAATCCATTCGTCGCGCAATTTGGATCGTTTTTCGCGCTTATGCGCATTCCGTCGTAATTAAGCAAACATCGCGATCGTACGACCAAACGAACTGACATCCGGCATATTTTTGAGCATGTTTTGAGTTCCCTATACTTTAACTTCATTTTAGAGCCTTGAAATGAGGTTAACGGGGTTTAAACGCATCGAAAATGGCTTAAACGGGCTGCAGGGTCCATTTCTGCCATTTTTGAAACTTTGCTCTATCTGGCACATGCTAGCGTAGCGCGAGCACCAAATGCCTACCCCGTGGTGCTACGCGAGCAACTGATCTGGGCAGAAACTCCCTTTTTGCAATTGCAGGTCCATTTTCAGCATGTAACTTGAAGATTAGGGGCTATTTTGTAAGATTTTCTATACCGTTTGATGGTTTTGAGGCACCCCTAGTTTTCCAAAACCTTGTGCCCACGTCCAGATTAATGCTCGTTTATCGAGGAACGATCCTAACGGTCTTGGTTTGTCACACCCCCCCAAAATCCACCTGCGGATAACACCCGCTTTGAGGGCGTGACTGACCAGGATCCAGCCACCAATTATACTGAGCATTTAATTAATAGTAGAAATATTTAATATCCGAAGTAATTAGCAACATCAGAGTTTAGGTTCGGTAATTAGTTTAACAAAACAGCGGAAGCATAAACCAAGGTAGTTTTAAAGGTAGTTCTTAGTTGAAAATAATTAACCCAACACACGGGTTTGACGAACACTACACATCCCCAAGCAGCAGCTCCTGAGTCACTGGTTACCTGCAAAGCATGCAGTAAGGGGTCAACAATAATGCTGAGTGAGTTCACTAGTTGTCCAGTTTTAGTTTACCAAAAATTTAAGTTGTTTAGATAAAGCATTTATAATCACGTTGTGGGGAGCTACCCCATCTGTAAGCTCACTAAACTGTGGATACCGAAACTGTTGACGGAATATAAATATTCGTGCCCCGAGTCAATGTCTATCGTCATTGACCATGTTGCAAGGTCTACTAGTTCACGCCCGATCCCCCGGTCACGGTGTGAGGTTGTCAAACCTAATAGCGCTATCAACTAATAACCCGTTCGCCCCCGGCGATTAATCGGTAATGTAAGCAGGGACTTTAGGTGATAGAGTTTCGTTTAGCATGGCTAGTTGTGATTTATAAATAATATCCAAACGTATCTCCCCCGGAGATAGTAATTACCCATTCTGTTTCCCCCGGAGTAATGGGTCCAAAATGTTTTTCCTAAAGTTGGTAGTTTGTTCGTGTCCCTCCGCGGGACGCATGCTTTTAGTGTGTGAACTCACCTTGGGTTGCTCGGCAGATTGGGTTACTTGTCAAACACGTTGGTCACCACGTCCTAACATGGTTACCGGTATAGGTCAGGTTCGGCGCACAAGCAATCACGTAAAAAAAAAAAACTTACACATAACTAACACGTTGCATGTATAAAAATATAGACAGTGGGTTATTGGGCCGGCCCTAGCATTTAAACAGTCAAACAGTAACACGCAGATCAGTCAACAGGTAGCCCATAACAAGCATACTATGGCCCAATAACCTAAGTGGACAGCCCAGTCGCAACCAGGTGGTCTCGAGTCGCAACCAGGAGGTCTCGGTTTGTCACGCTGTGGTTGCGAGTCGCAACCGTGTGGTCTCGAGTTATCACGCTGTGGTTGCGAGTCGCAACCGTCGTAGTCTCGAGTCGCAATCGTGAGGTTTCGAGTTGTCATGCTATGGTTGCGAGTCGCAACGGCGTGGTCTCGAGTTGTCATGCCATGGTTGCGAGTCGCAACGGTGCGGTTGCGAGTCGTAATGCTGTCCCTTTCATGTACACGTGATGATGCAGATACATCAGTCCAATATGTACTTATGCAATCAGGCCCAAATCAGGAAACAACCAATAAGGTTTTCACTAACACTTTGCCTAATCTGACAATTAAACAAAACAGATCAAACTTTGCCATTTTTGAAATCTTCAAACCACATTCAACAAGTTCATCCTATGTTCATCATTTTTCTAGGGTTTTCATGTCAACATAATCATGCATTTTTGAACCAAAACTTACATATTTTAACAAGATCATGATGTAAGAACAAGAAAACATACATTTTGTGACATTAAACATAACTCGGTTGGCCCTAATCATTCATAAGCCACTATTCTTTTAGCCATTTAAACATGTTATCAAGCTTTCATATGTAGAGGTTTACACATATAGTCAAACTTCACAATCTTCCTAAAAATCATGCATAATATTTCTAACCAAGCACTATCTAGTTCATACATCACTAACCGGTTGTGAAGAAGGAGAAGCCGAAAACAAAGAGAAAGGAACCGAGAAGATGGAGTGTCCGAGTGATGATCCTTAACCGAGTTTCTTGTCCGAGATTCTTGTGCGATCCGAGCTTGGTCCGAAAGTTGGAAAAGGTTGGGATGTTGTTTGGGGTTTTCTAGTTGAGAGAAAATAGAAGGAGTGTGTGTTTGTGTGTTTGTGTAAAAGTGAAGGAAAGTGGGGAAGGTTAGGATTGTCACACCCTGGCTTTGCGGAAGCGTGGTTATTTTGGTGTGACTTCTTAATACCATAGCTTAATCATAACAAGCTATATGAATTTAAAATCATGCAAAGTCATCCATTGAAAATAAGATTGTCAAACATTGTCTAAATGGGTAAACACCCAACAACCATTACTTGTCTTAAACAGTACAACCACTACCATAATGCAACAAAAATAAACATGGTTCAGGGGCTATGGCTTGTCCAGGAAAGAGCCATAAGCCTTGAACCCGGATGACTCTGAGTCTAAATGCAGCAGGAAATCCTGCTAAATCGTGCCAGATCCTTAATTCCCTGAAATACATGTAAGTTGAAAAATCAACAATAATGTTGAGCGAGTTCATGCGAAAATGAGTAAATAAACCTTTATCTTTATCAAAAATCCTGGTATGTAGCAAATAAGGAAATAAAAGAGATCACCAATGGGTTGCAAGTCCACTGATATGTGTGAAGTGCAAGTAGGGATGACTCAAACCTAGCGGATTTATGCGTCGGGCACTAAGTCACCCCGAGGTCCGTTCAGCTGGACCTGGGGCTGGGCTCGCTACACCCAGATAGATCTACCGCTCCTGTCCCTCGGTCCTCAACGAGGATTAATGGCCTCAAGTTTCTGCCTACCCACTCACATGATCTAAGTAATAACCCTCCTTATGCTAACCATACCATGTATAACATATCCATAATCATTGTAACATGTATTTCACCCCCGCAGTTTATAAAACTGAAAACAGTTAAGAGAAGAAAAGGGGGACATGAACTCACAGTGAGCGCGTCACAAAATCAAGCAATCCAATATCCAAGTGCTGTGCAACGACCTACATGTGCTAATTCTATTAGACGGATGGCCGTGCTTTAGCTTCATAGTTTACATTTTTGGGAAACGGTTAGTCAACCGTTTCGTATATATATTTGATACGCATTCTCCTTCCCAAGGATGGGGGATTTAAATACATGTATACTTATATTATTTTATTAAGTCCCACTTAATATATTTTATTTCTTATTTCAAAATATATTTATTTTTCTCAAAAATAATATATTTCCTTTTTCTCATAATATTTTCCCAAAATAATATATTGACAACACACGCGCTTATGAATACTTCTGAATAAAGCGTAAGTTACGTTTTATCGATTAAGTGGTAATGATAATCACCGTTGTAACTTATATGTTTGCCGTGAAGGCGTTTGTATTATTTCGGGCTTGACAAGGTTAGTAAATATTATTTTTACTCTAAAAATAATATTTATATATCTTCACAAAATAATCATAAACAGTGAGGTGACAAAATGTATTTACCGAATATATACTTATCACGTTTACTTTTGTGAAAATCCCACCTCCGATTATTTGTAAATAAAGTTGTGGCGAAATATATTTTGAAAACTTGTCAAAGTAGTCTAACACTTGTAAATAATTCTAAGTGTTAGATTTTTAGAAAATTTCGCCAGAGTTTCCCCTGTAACTGGAGGTGGCCACGCTTTCAAGCGTATCATTTTCTTTTACAAATCATCTCAACAATTTATCGAATCAACCGAATCAATTTTCAACACTTCAAATAGAAGACTAGTATGTAAAACCGCGTTGTTTCATGAACTTGTAGTTTTTACAAAAACTACGGTGTAGATCTCGTTATTTTTAGTGGATCTATACATAACATAACTTAGTCTTGCAAAAACCTCGTTTTTGGAACAAATCACTTCTTACAACTTCCCGACAATTTTTGTAAACATTGCTATTTTGTCGGATCTTTTATTCTACAAGTGTTTCTACGCTTGTAGTTTATAGAAATCATATATGTTAACACTTTATCCATTTTTATAAAAACATGATTTTCTCGACACCCGGTCCTACGAATATACCACTTGTACATACGTAGATCGGCTTGTTTTAAATACTATTTTTCACGTTAAAACATTTTTACACAAGTTCATGTTTCCCGTGTGGTGGAGTTTCACCTTTTAACCCTTGTACCAAAGAAACAAGTGTATGTCAGGATACGTGATCCTAACAAAGTCGGGTTAAACGATGATGAGAGCCACCACATCATAGATCGGGCCATAAAAATCAACATATTCAAATACTACGACATTTACACGCGTTTTGAGCTTTTATCCAACGATATACACGTTTTAGTAGACTTTAAAGTTCCATTAAGCGGGTTACCGACATTCAACCGACAAATATCCTTTTAACCACTTTAGACATGACCAAAAATGAGTTTTAAACGTTATACCTCTAGCTCGGGGCTAGGGAAGAAACTAGTCGAAAACTGCGTGGATAATAGCAAACGGTAGAGGTCCTCCGCGTTCCGTTTGTTCCGAGCTCCGTTGTACGTAACCACCAACACTTGAGTATACTTGGAATGTCAAGACTTGAACCGAAAAACGGGTGGGTGGTGGTGCTAGTGTTCGGCCGAGAGGGAGAGCAAGGGAGGGAGAGAGAGTGAAGGTGAGGTGTGTGTGTTCAAGTGTGTGAGAGATGAGGGGTTTAAATAGAAAAAGTGCCTCGTTCTTCGCGTAATCTAATTTAATATTATAAAGGGCGTACTCCCCCGGGTCCCACTAGTTGGCCGATCCCATTGGGATGTAATGGTGCTCGGTTCGTTTCCAATCGTTCAGTTACGGTCCAGTTTGGTTAAGTGCGTTAAGTGCGAGGTCTAACCCCGTTAGTTGTTTAAGTGCATTAAAAGCGGGTGTTAGGGTAATCAGGGACCCTAACTGGCTCAGAAAAGTACCAATATTAATTTTGGCAATATTTTTATGTTCCGGGTATTGTTCGGTTGTTCGGTCGGATAGTAATCCGTTAAAGTGCTTAAGATATCCGTTAAGCGTCATAAATAATATTTTTAGCGACACAATTTATTCTGCAAAGTGTCGGGAATAATTCCTCATATTTTGGCACTTTATTAATTAGCTTGAAGCTAGTGTGTTGATAAAAGTGCTGTGTTTCGTGCTTAAAGTATGTTTTAGGCACATCCAAATCTCTATATCTTATTCCTAGAGACGTAATCATACAACCCTTGTATCCCTACACACACTATGGGTGTAGTAACATAATTCTGGCTCATTCAGGCCTTTAGAGGTAGTGTTTGCCTGATGCTGGCTATACCAGCATGTTTAAGAGGTTATCCGTTCAATGCTACTGTGCTTTTGTGCATCATGTTTGTCACTAAAGTTCAGTAAATAAGTAGTGTAGTGACAGGAATATCAAAGTATGATGCAGATATGTACGAGTATCAACAATCAAGTAGCAGTTTATCAGCAAACTCAGTAAAGCACAGTGATTAGGCAATAATTAATAATTAATTAAGTCGTACGGATACCTGGTTTTGAGAGGGTTGTCACATTCTCTCCCCCGTTAAATAAATTTCGTCCCGAAATTTAGGTTCTGCTTGAAGAAGCAAGGTTCTTAGGAAACAGGTGGGGGTATTTCTCTTTCATCCGGTCTTCACGCTCCCAGGTGAATTCAGGACCATGTCTAGCATTCCAGCGAACTTTGACGAGCTTGACACTGCTCCGGCGGGTCTTGTTAACTTTCCAATCCGTGACCTCAACAGGTTCTTCAACGAAGTGGAGCGTGTCATCAATATGAATCTCGTCGGTAGGAATGGCAACGTTAACTTGAGTTGGACTCCTCTTTAGATTGGATACATGAAATGTATCGTGAACGTTATTCAGCTCGGCAGGTAGATCCAACTTGTATGCTACTGTTCCAATTTTCTCCAAAACCTTAAAAGGACCAATGTAGCGTGGATTCAACTTCCCACGCTTCCCAAAGCGTGCTACACCCTTCCAGGGTGATACCTTCAACAAAACCATATCCCCAACCTCAAACTCTTGAGGTTTCCTTTTCAGATCTGCATAGGTCTTCTGGCGATCACGAGCCGCGCTAATGCGATCTCGGATTTGCGCGATCTTATCTGTAGTTTCCTGAACTACATCGGGACCTACCAATTGTCTATCACCTGCGTCAGACCAACAGAGCGGCGACCTGCACTTGCGCCCATATAAAGCTTCGAATGGCGCGGCACCAATACTGGTGTGGTAGCTGTTGTTGTATGAAAACTCAACCAGGGGTAAATGCTTATCCCAGCTACCGCCTAAATCCATCACACATGCTCTCAGCATGTCTTCCAATGTATGAATCGTCCGCTCACTTTGGCCGTCGGTCTGCGGGTGAAACGCGGTGCTCATATTCAGCTTCGAGCCAAAAGCTTCCTGGAAGGATTGCCATATCCTCGATACGAACCTTCCATCTCTATCGGATATAATCGAGAGAGGTACTCCATGGCGAGTGACAATCTCTCTCATGTAAATTTCCGCCAATTTGCTTGTATGATCCTTTTCGCGGATAGGCAAGAAGTGTGCTGACTTCGTCAAGCGATCCACTATCACCCAGATAGTGTCATGGCCCTTTGGCGTTCTTGGCAACTTCGTAACGAAATCCATGGATATTTCTTCCCACTTCCATTGGGGAATTTTTGGTTGCTGCAGAAGTCCCGAAGGCTTCTGGTATTCCGCCTTAACCTTAGCGCAAGTCAAACACTGGCTCACATAAATAGCAACATCGCCTTTCATCCTAGGCCACCAATAATAATCCTTAAGATCTTGGTACATCTTATCCGCTCCCGGGTGGATAGAGTACCGTGATTTGTGAGCTTCATCAAAAATAACCTCTCTTAAATCACCAAACAAAGGAACCCAAATCCTTTTCTCAAAACATAACGTTCCTTCCTTGTTTGGAACCAATATCTTCTCCATCCCACGGAGATATTCTTTCTCAAGGTTCTCCTCCTTGAGAGCTTCTCTTTGCGCTGCTCGAATGCGCGAGGAAAGATCGGTTTGGATAATCATTTCCATAGCCCTAACCCTTATGGGCTTGATTCTCTCCTTGCGACTTAGGGCATCGGCGACCACATTCGCCTTCCCCGGATGATACTTGATCTCGCAGTCGTAATCGTTTAGCAACTCAACCCATCGCCTTTGCCTCATATTCAACTCCTTCTGGTTGAATATATGCTGGAGGCTTTTGTGATCTGTAAAGATCGTACACTTTGTCCCGTAAAGGTAGTGTCTCCAAATCTTCAAAGCAAAAACCACTGCGCCTAGCTCCAAATCATGCGTGGTATAGTTCTTTTCATGCACTTTCAGTGGGCGTGATGCGTAAGCGATAACCTTTTGACGTTGCATCAACACACAACCCAATCCTTGACGCGAAGCGTCGCAGTATACCACAAAATCGTCGGTACCTTCCGGTAGAGCTAAGATTGGCGCGTTGCAAAGCTTATCCTTCAACAACTGAAATGCTTCATCCTGTTTGATTCCCCAATCAAACTTTTTATCCTTTTGCGTGAGGAGCGTCAATGGCTGAGCGATCTTTGAAAAATCCTCAATAAATCTTCGATAATAGCCAGCCAAACCCAATAATTGCCGGATCTCGGTTGGCGTCTTTGGCGCTTCCCAATTCTTGATCGCCTCGATCTTGGTTGGATCCACATGAATTCCACTTTCATTTACCACGTGCCCAAGGAATTGCACGTCTCTCAGCCAAAACTCACACTTAGAAAATTTGGCATACAACTGCTCCTTCTTCAGTAGCTCTAAAATAGTTCTGAGGTGTTGCTCGTGCTCTGCCTTCGATTTTGAGTAGATCAAGATGTCGTCGATGAACACAATCACGAACTTATCCAGATACGGCTTACAAACTCGGTTCATCAAATCCATGAACACTGCAGGTGCGTTTGTTAAACCAAACGGCATGACAAGGAACTCGTAGTGCCCATAACGAGTTCTGAAGGCTGTCTTCGGAATACTTTCCTCCTGTATCCGAAGCTGATGATATCCAGATCGAAGATCGATCTTTGAGTAGAAACTTGAACCTTGAAGTTGGTCGAACAGATCATCAATCCTTGGCAAAGGATACCTATTCTTGATCGTCAGCTTGTTCAATTCTCTGTAGTCAATGCACATACGGAAACTACCATCCTTCTTCTTGACAAACAAAACTGGAGCTCCCCAAGGCGAGAAGCTTGGTCGAATAAATCCCTTATCCAACAATTCTTGAAGTTGCGTTGATAGCTCTTGCATCTCAGACGGGGCAAGTCTATAAGGTGCCTTAGCCACAGGCGCGGCGCCTGGAACTAAGTCGATGCGAAATTCCACTTGCCTCTGAGGCGGCAAGCCAGGTAAGTCTTCTGGAAAGACTTCCAGATATTCCCTCACGACAGGGATGTCTTCGATCTTCGGCTCAGCGGCCTTTTTATCCACAATGTGTGCTAGAAAAGCAACACACCCTTTCTTCAGACACTTCCTTGCTTTCAGACAGCTGATAATCCGCAACGGCGTCTCACGCTTCTCTCCATGAACAACAATGGTCTCACCATCGTCGGTCGGAATACGGATAATCTTCTCGCGACAAACGATCTCTGCTTTGTTACTTGCTAACCAATCCATCCCTACTACCACGTCGAAGCTCCCCAACTGGACTGGTAGTAGATCGAGAGCAAACTCACGCTCTCCTAACTCGATTACGCAATCTCTAATCACTTCATTAGCTTCTACTAACTTCCCATTTGCTAGCTCGATCGAATAAGGAATATCTAACTTACTAGTGGCTAAACCAAGCATGTTCTTAAATTCTAGCGATACGAAGCTATAATCGGCACCAGTATCAAACAAAACAGACGCATAGCGTTGGTTTACAGGGAACGTACCAGTAACAACATTGGGATCCTGGCGCGCTTCCCTGGCCTCCATGTTGAAAACTCTTCCACGAGCTTGGTTTAATTCCGGGCAGTTCCTCTTGAAGTGCCCTTGATCTCCACAATTAAAACATCCGGGCCTCTGCCCGTTTCCACCATTGTTCCCAGCTTGGTGGTTTCCCTGGTTTCGGTTCACGGTGCCTGCTTGGTTAGCACGGTTTCCATCTCCTCCTTGATTTCCTTGTGGGCGGTTCCCAGCACCACCACGGTTGTTTCTATTCCCATTTCCTCCTTGGCCTCCCCGGCCAGCATTAGCCCAACAGAAATCCTTCGTATGACCAGTCTTCCCACAAGACTCACAAACCCTTAGACTGCAGCGACCAGAGTGATGTTTTTGACATGAGTTGCACTTGGGCTGTGCACCCATGTATCCCCTGCTCTTCTTTCTATCACCAACTGAATCTTGAGCTGGTGCATTCGATTCTCCCTTCTTGACCACCGTCCCGGTGCTTTGCTTGAAACTCGAAAACTTCCGCTTATTACCACTAGATGACTCCACATGAGTCTCCTTTTTCTTGGGTTCAATCTCATTGAACTTGTTTAACCGAATCGCTTCTTCAGTTAAAGCCACACTCAGATCAATGGCTTCTGTGATGGTTGCGGGTTTGGAAGAAGTCACCATACTGATTATCTGAGGAGCCAGTCCCCAGATGAAGCGCTCAACCCTCTTAAACTCGGGTGTTACCATATAAGGTACCACGTGAGACAGATCGTGGAATCTCTGAACATATTCCGCTATCTTCGACCCTTCCATCTTCAGGTGCCAAAACTCGGTTTCAAGCTTTTGAATCTCCGCGCGAGAGCAGTACTTCTTCCGCATAAGCTCTTTCAATTCGGCCCAAGACAGGGCGTAGGCGGCAGCTTCGCCTAGAGTTTGCACTTGAAGGTTCCACCAAGATAGGGCTCCATCTAGAAACAGCCCTGAAATGTAAGTGACCTGCTGGTCGATCGCACATTTGCTCATACGGATGGTGGAATCAGTCTTCTCTGCCCAACGAACGAAGGCAACAGCACCACCCGTGCCGTCGAAGTTTGTGGGCTTACAGTCCAGAAACTGCTTGAAGGTGCACCCATGAGGGGGATTCTGGTTGCCGTTGATGTTCGTGTTGCTTCCGCTTGGTCCTTCTTGCGAGGCAGCATACTGAGCAATCGCGGCAGCAATGACATCTTGCAGTTCTTCAGGAGTAGTGGGCATCGGCTGCGGTTGACGTCTTGGTGCCATTTTCTAAAGATGCGTACGTCGATTAGGCCATAGAAATCATACGTATATAGTAATAGTAATAGCATATAACATCTCATGTTATCAATATATATCACACACAACATCCCATGTCCAACATCCCATGTCCAACATCCCATGTCCCAACACAAAAATAATCAATCAAGTAAATCAGATATGATGAGAATGCGGCGATTGCATATATATCAAGACCATAAGCATAGTAAGTGTGTTAGTACATCCATCAATCACATAGGGGTTACATCACCCCTGTACAAAATACATCATATCAGTGTTACATACATTCAATACATCACATGTATCAACAAAAATCTGTGTAGTCAAATGGTCTTCAAAAGCTGTGCATAACAATCGCGGCTGTCTCACCGGTGTCTACCCTGGTAACGTCGATGTGCTCTAGAATGGTGGTGGTGGTGGAGGATAATGTAAGCGGCGAAAGAGAAGCCAATCCTCCTCCAAGGCCTGCTGGGTGCGGATCACGGATGCAATCTGCTGCTCTAGGATCGAAAGTCGAGCGGCAATGTCAGGGGGAAAAGACCGAAATGGCTGAGCAGATGAGGATGACGGACCATGATATGAACAAGGAGGCATCTGAGCTCTCTCGAGCTCCTGCAAACGCTGAGAATGGGAATCATGCTGAAAAACAAATGACATCAACAGGTCCTCTAGGGTATGCCCCATATGAGGTGGATCAACGGGTGGCATAACGGGTAGCGAAGACCAGAAAGAAGGCTCGCTGGCAGTGCCAAAAGGCATAACAGGAAAAGATGAAGTGGATGCTGAAACAGGAGATATCTGAGGCATGACAGGTAATGGCATCGGTACATGACCTAATGGATGGGCGGAAGAGCCCTCTCCAGGCCCCGCTGGAGGTATGACAGAAGGAATCTGAAACGAGAACTCAGGATGGTGAGCATCAGTGCGGTGAGGAGGAAGCGGCGGAACATCCTCGTCAGCCGGTATCCAACCGTGCTGAGCCTCCTCGTCAGGGGGATCCATGTGCTCTGCAAACAGAGCATGCTCGGGCTCAATAGGTAAGGGATCAACAGGAGCTAAAACAGGATCAACGTGAGCAACAACTGGATCAATATGATCGACATGAGGGTCAACTGGAACGTCAGCGATCGGAGGGTCAACAAGAGGATCAACAACATGGTCAGCATCTAACAAAGGTATATCATCAACAGGAACGTCGCCAAGTGGCTGACCCGCCAAAATAGGATCAACAGGAACATCAGCATGCGCCAAACCATGCTCATGTGCGGGATCGAAAGCAGCGGCCTGCTCTGGAGCTACTGCAGGCTCGGGATCGACAAATGCCATATCGAAGTCAAAGTCCGGATCGATAGGATCGAAAGGGTCGGCAGGGTCAACGGGGTCCTCTACAGGCTGGTCCAAGTGAACGAACTCAATATCACGGTCTGGATCGAATCCAGGGGGAAATACAGGGTCAGAATCCTCGATATCGTCATGCTCAAAAACAAAGCTCGGCATAGGGGCGGCAGATGACGCCTGGTCAGGATCCGAGTCATGAACGAAAAGCTGCGTGCTCGCCACATGTGATGGAGCAGATGCCACAGACTCAAAGGAGTCTGGGGCTGGAGAATGAACAGGCGAGTCTCCGACAGGAGCACCGGCGATCATCAAAAGACCGCCAGCGGGCAAAAGAGCTGGGTCAGGAACCTCGTCCTCGTATAGCTCATCATCGAAAAGATCAATATCGCCACCAGCCTCGGCATCAAGCATAAGCTCATAAGCTGGGTAGGATGCAAGAGGAATCGGGGCGGGAATCACAGCGAGAGGAAGATCCGCAGCAGGACCACCAACGATGGGCTCAACGACGCCGTCAGGTAGTGCGAACGGCTGAAAGTCGTCGTCGTCTGTACTGGTATAATCCGAGGTGTGCACCTCGTGCTCTGATGACATCATCTCGTCTGACTCCATGGGTCGGGGTCCAGTAGTGTCCGAGTCTCCAGTATCTGAGGTGTCCATGAGTCTGTAATACAATCACAAGTATGCACAAATATCAGCAAATCAGGTAATCACACAAGTTACCACATAATAATCACATATTCCTCCTAGTCCCACTAGCCTCCCAGCCTCCCAGACTGTTCTTCCTAGTCCCACTAGCCAACTTTTCTCAGCCTCCCAGACTGACTCCCTAGTCCCACTAGCAAACATCTCCCAGCCTCCCAGACTGACTCCCTAGTCCCACTAGACAACTACCTCGATCCGTTAGATCGAGCCTCGGCCTCCCAGACCGAGCCTAAAATAATAAAATGTGCTCAACATTTGTTTATAAAAAGTTTTGGATCTGGACTTAAGTGGTATGCAGAAAAACATTTTCGTGAGAGCCCTAGTGATCATAGTCTAGACTCAAAATGAACCCTAGTTCGCTATGATCAGAGCTCTGATACCAAGCTGTCACACCCTGGCTTTGCGGAAGCGTGGTTATTTTGGTGTGACTTCTTAATACCATAGCTTAATCATAACAAGCTATATGAATTTAAAATCATGCAAAGTCATCCATTGAAAATAAGATTGTCAAACATTGTCTAAATGGGTAAACACCCAACAACCATTACTTGTCTTAAACAGTACAACCACTACCATAATGCAACAAAAATAAACATGGTTCAGGGGCTATGGCTTGTCCAGGAAAGAGCCATAAGCCTTGAACCCGGATGACTCTGAGTCTAAATGCAGCGGGAAATCCTGCTAAATCGTGCCAGATCCTTAATTCCCTGAAATACATGTAAGTTGAAAAATCAACAATAATGTTGAGCGAGTTCATGCGAAAATGAGTAAATAAACCTTTATCTTTATCAAAAATCCTGGTATGTAGCAAATAAGGAAATAAAAGAGATCACCAATGGGTTGCAAGTCCACTGATATGTGTGAAGTGCAAGTAGGGATGACTCAAACCTAGCGGATTTATGCGTCGGGCACTAAGTCACCCCGAGGTCCGTTCAGCTGGACCTGGGGCTGGGCTCGCTACACCCAGATAGATCTACCGCTCCTGTCCCTCGGTCCTCAACGAGGATTAATGGCCTCAAGTTTCTGCCTACCCACTCACATGATCTAAGTAATAACCCTCCTTATGCTAACCATACCATGTATAACATATCCATAATCATTGTAACATGTATTTCACCCCCGCAGTTTATAAAACTGAAAACAGTTAAGAGAAGAAAAGGGGGACATGAACTCACAGTGAGCGCGTCACAAAATCAAGCAATCCAATATCCAAGTGCTGTGCAACGACCTACATGTGCTAATTCTATTAGACGGATGGCCGTGCTTTAGCTTCATAGTTTACATTTTTGGGAAACGGTTAGTCAACCGTTTCGTATATATATTTGATACGCATTCTCCTTCCCAAGGATGGGGGATTTAAATACATGTATACTTATATTATTTTATTAAGTCCCACTTAATATATTTTATTTCTTATTTCAAAATATATTTATTTTTCTCAAAAATAATATATTTCCTTTTTCTCATAATATTTTCCCAAAATAATATATTGACAACACACGCGCTTATGAATACTTCTGAATAAAGCGTAAGTTACGTTTTATCGATTAAGTGGTAATGATAATCACCGTTGTAACTTATATGTTTGCCGTGAAGGCGTTTGTATTATTTCGGGCTTGACAAGGTTAGTAAATATTATTTTTACTCTAAAAATAATATTTATATATCTTCACAAAATAATCATAAACAGTGAGGTGACAAAATGTATTTACCGAATATATACTTATCACGTTTACTTTTGTGAAAATCCCACCTCCGATTATTTGTAAATAAAGTTGTGGCGAAATATATTTTGAAAACTTGTCAAAGTAGTCTAACACTTGTAAATAATTCTAAGTGTTAGATTTTTAGAAAATTTCGCCAGAGTTTCCCCTGTAACTGGAGGTGGCCACGCTTTCAAGCGTATCATTTTCTTTTACAAATCATCTCAAAAATTTATCGAATCAACCGAATCAATTTTCAACACTTCAAATAGAAGACTAGTATGTAAAACCGCGTTGTTTCATGAACTTGTAGTTTTTACAAAAACTACGGTGTAGATCTCGTTATTTTTAGTGGATCTATACATAACATAACTTAGTCTTGCAAAAACCTCGTTTTTGGAACAAATCACTTCTTACAACTTCCCGACAATTTTTGTAAACATTGCTATTTTGTCGGATCTTTTATTCTACAAGTGTTTCTACGCTTGTAGTTTATAGAAATCATATATGTTAACACTTTATCCATTTTTATAAAAACATGATTTTCTCGACACCCGGTCCTACGAATATACCACTTGTACATACGTAGATCGGCTTGTTTTAAATACTATTTTTCACGTTAAAACATTTTTACACAAGTTCTTGTTTCCCGTGTGGTGGAGTTTCACCTTTTAACCCTTGTACCAAAGAAACAAGTGTATGTCAGGATACGTGATCCTAACAAAGTCGGGTTAAACGATGATGAGAGCCACCACATCATAGATCGGGCCATAAAAATCAACATATTCAAATACTACGACATTTACACGCGTTTTGAGCTTTTATCCAACGATATACACGTTTTAGTAGACTTTAAAGTTCCATTAAGCGGGTTACCGACATTCAACCGACAAATATCCTTTTAACCACTTTAGACATGACCAAAAATGAGTTTTAAACGTTATACCTCTAGCTCGGGGCTAGGGAAGAAACTAGTCGAAAACTGCGTGGATAATAGCAAACGGTAGAGGTCCTCCGCGTTCCGTTTGTTCCGAGCTCCGTTGTACGTAACCACCAACACTTGAGTATACTTGGAATGTCAAGACTTGAACCGAAAAACGGGTGGGTGGTGGTGCTAGTGTTCGGCCGAGAGGGAGAGCAAGGGAGGGAGAGAGAGTGAAGGTGAGGTGTGTGTGTTCAAGTGTGTGAGAGATGAGGGGTTTAAATAGAAAAAGTGCCTCGTTCTTCGCGTAATCTAATTTAATATTATAAAGGGCGTACTCCCCCGGGTCCCACTAGTTGGCCGATCCCATTGGGATGTAATGGTGCTCGGTTCGTTTCCAATCGTTCAGTTACGGTCCAGTTTGGTTAAGTGCGTTAAGTGCGAGGTCTAACCCCGTTAGTTGTTTAAGTGCATTAAAAGCGGGTGTTAGGGTAATCAGGGACCCTAACTGGCTCAGAAAAGTACCAATATTAATTTTGGCAATATTTTTATGTTCCGGGTATTGTTCGGTTGTTCGGTCGGATAGTAATCCGTTAAAGTGCTTAAGATATCCGTTAAGCGTCATAAATAATATTTTTAGCGACACAATTTATTCTGCAAAGTGTCGGGAATAATTCCTCATATTTTGGCACTTTATTAATTAGCTTGAAGCTAGTGTGTTGATAAAAGTGCTGTGTTTCGTGCTTAAAGTATGTTTTAGGCACATCCAAATCTCTATATCTTATTCCTAGAGACGTAATCATACAACCCTTGTATCCCTACACACACTATGGGTGTAGTAACATAATTCTGGCTCATTCAGGCCTTTAGAGGCAGTGTTTGCCTGATGCTGGCTATACCAGCATGTTTAAGAGGTTATCCGTTCAATGCTACTGTGCTTTTGTGCATCATGTTTGTCACTAAAGTTCAGTAAATAAGTAGTGTAGTGACAGGAATATCAAAGTATGATGCAGATATGTACGAGTATCAACAATCAAGTAGCAGTTTATCAGCAAACTCAGTAAAGCACAGTGATTAGGCAATAATTAATAATTAATTAAGTCGTACGGATACCTGGTTTTGAGAGGGTTGTCACAAGGATTTATACTAGAGATCTCGAGTTGGGCTTGGGGGTTTCGGCCCAACCGGTTTCGGCTCAAGAGGCCCACTCGAGACCGAGTGGCCCACTCGCAACCGAGTGGTTGCGAGTCATGGTCCCGGGTCGTGGTCTCGGCTCTCATATATATATATATCTATATACATACAACACATAGAATGCAAAAAGGATCACGTTTTCATTTAATATCATATATATACGCAAAAAATTACAAGGTGTTCGTTCGGAAAAACCTAGAGTGTCACATTATCCCCAAGTTTTAAGAACTTTCGTCCCGAAAGTTAAGGCAGCCACTGCCAAGCTAGCGTGTTTCAACGGGGTGTCACATCATCCCCCCGTTAGTTTGGAATTTCGTCCCGAAATTCAGTTGTAGCTTCAGTGCTAGGGGTTTCGTTTGGGAACAACTGGGGATACTTGGACTTCATCTGGTCTTCCCGCTCCCAGGTAAACTCTGGGCCACGTCGTGAGTTCCAACGAACTCGCACGAGAGGTATCTGGCTACGTTTGAGGGTTTTGATCTCTCGATCCGTGATCTCAATCGGTTCCTCAGTAAAGTGTAGCTGTTCATCAATAGTGAGTTCCTTGAAAGGAATTATGAGTGTTTCATCTGATAGACACTTCTTCAGATTAGACACGTGAAAAACATTGTGCACTTCACTCAGCTCTGCAGGCAGGTTCAATCTATAAGCAACCTTACCGATTTTCTCGGTAATTTCGAATGGTCCAACGTATCGTGGATTCAGCTTGCCTCGTTTACCGAAACGAACCACACCCTTCCAGGGTGTGACTTTAAGTAGAACCCGGTCCCCGACCTGGAATTCTAGCGGTTTCCTACGCTTGTCAGCGTAGCTTTTCTGACGGTCACGAGCTGCCGCCATGCGTTGCCTGATCTGGGAAATCTTTTCCGTTGTATCTACCACCAGTTCTGGGCCTGTGAGTTGACTATCACCGACTTCCGCCCAGCAAAGAGGTGATCGGCATTTATTGTAGGAGAATTCCACCAGCGGTAGATGCTTCTCCCAGTTCTTGCCAAAATCGATCACACATGCTCTAAGCATGTCTTCCAGGGTTTGGATGGTGCGTTCAGACTGCCCATCCGTTTGTGGGTGATAAGCGGTGCTCATGTCCAAACGTGAGCCAAAGGATTTGTGCATAGCTTGCCACAACTCGGAAATAAAACGAGCGTCTCGGTCGGAAATAATAGAAGTTGGCACCCCGTGCCTGGAGACTACTTCCTTTGCCAGAAAGCGTCTCGGTCGGAAATAATAGATCTCTGCCAAGGTAGAAAACTTGTCTGTTTCCTTAATGGCCAGAAAGTGTGCAGACTTGGTCAATCGATCTACTATTACCCAAATAGTGTCATTTCCGCGTTGAGATCTAGGTAATCCTGTAACAAAATCCATGGAAATTTGTTCCCATTTCCACTTCGGGATTTCCGGTTGCTGGAGTAGGCCTGCTGGTTTCTGATACTCAGTTTTGACTCTTGCACAGGTCAAACATTTACTAACGTATGCTGCTATGTGGGTTTTCATGCTAGGCCACCAGTAAGTGGTCCTTAAGTCGTGGTACATCTTATCTGAACCAGGATGTACTGAATAACGGGACTTATGAGCTTCGTCCATCACTAGTTCTCGTAGATCCCCGTAAAGTGGGACCCAAATGCGACCTGCCACATAGTAGGCGCCGTCTTCTTTTTGTTCTAGTCGCTGCCTCGATCCTCGCAGGGACTCAGCCCTGATGTTCTCCGGTTTCAGAGCTTCAATTTGAGCATTTCGAATCTGGGTAGGAAGATTAGACTGGATGGTAAGTTGCAATGCTCGCACGCGCTTGGGCGTAGTGTCTTTTCGGCTGAGGGCGTCTGCCACAACATTGGCCTTGCCCGGATGGTACTTGATGGCGCATTCATAATCATTCAGGAGTTCGACCCATCGACGTTGTCGCATGTTTAATTCCTTTTGCTTGAAGATATGCTCGAGACTCCTGTGATCGGTGTAAATGGTGCACTTGGTACCGTACAGGTAATGTCTCCATATCTTAAGCGCAAAGATCACTGCTCCTAGTTCCAAGTCATGCGTAGTGTAGTTCCTCTCGTGTGTCTTGAGTTGTCGAGATGCGTAGGCAATAACTTTCTCGCGTTGCATCAACACGCAACCAAGCCCATGGATGGATGCATCGCAGTAGACCACAAAGTCATCTGTTCCTTCAGGTAACGAGAGAATAGGAGCGCTACAGAGGTTATCCTTTAGTGTCTGAAATGCAGTTTCCTGAGCTTCACCCCACTTATAAACCATACCCTTCTGAGTAAGAGCCGTGAGAGGCTGAGCGATCTTGGAGAATCCCATAATAAATCTTCGGTAGTATCCCGCCAGTCCCAAAAATTGGCGGACTTCGGTCGGAGTCTTAGGGGTAGGCCAATTCTTTATTGAGTCAATCTTTGCAGGGTCGACGTGAATTCCATCCTTGTTAACCACGTGCCCAAGGAAATGGACTTCTCGAAGCCAGAAGTCGCATTTCGAGAACTTGGCATACAGTTGCTCATTGCGAAGGAGTTCGAGGATAAGGCGTAGGTGCTGTTCATGCTCTTCCTGACTTTTCGAGTAGATCAAGATGTCGTCTATAAACACGATCACAAATTTGTCGAGGTAGGGTTTGCACACTCGGTTCATAAGATCCATGAACACTGCAGGCGCGTTGGTCATTCCAAAGGGCATAACGAGGAATTCATAATGACCATAGCGAGTTCTGAATGCAGTTTTGGAGATGTCTTCATTACGGACCCTTAGCTGATGGTAGCCTGATCGCAGGTCAATCTTAGAATAGTAACTCGATCCTTGCAGTTGATCAAACAAATCGTCGATTCGCGGGAGAGGGTAACGATTCTTGATGGTAACCTTGTTCAGCTCACGATAATCGATGCACATTCGGAACGTGCCATCCTTCTTCTTAACAAAGAGTACCGGTGCTCCCCAGGGTGATGAACTAGGGCGAATAAACCCTTTGTCCAATAGTTCCTGTAGTTGAGTAGAGAGTTCCTTCAATTCTGCGGGGGCTAGCCGATAAGGTGCACGAGCTATTGGCGCTGCTCCGGGAGCTAGCTCGATTTGGAATTCGACCTGACGGTGGGGAGGGAGTCCAGGTAATTCCTCAGGAAATACCTCGGGGTGACTACAGGAAAATCTTCAATCCTCTTTTCCTTTTCCTGCGTGTTGGTGACAAGTGCTAAGATAGCGGTGTGCCCTTTTCGTAACCACTTCTGGGCCTTCAAGAAAGAGATAACGCCGGAGATTTCTCCGCCTTTGCCACCTTGTACTATGAGAGGCTTGCCAGAACGGCGGGGAATACGAACTGCTTTCTCTTGACAGAGGATCTCAGCGCGATGCTTGGATAACCAATCCATACCAACCACGACGTCAAAGCTTCCAAGAGTAACAGGGAAAAGATCGATACTAAATGTCTGACCAGACAACTCTAGTTTGCAGCCTTTGATAATATGTGAGGCCTCGATGTTCCTACCATTAGCTAACTCGACGATATGGTGCGAACTTAGTAACGAAAGCGGACGCTTAAGCTTCTTACTAATACGTAGAGACACATAACTAGCATCGGCTCCAGAATCAAATAATACAGAAACATAACGATCATCGAGTAGGAACTTACCCGCCACGACATTGGGGTCATTCCTTGCTTCTCCAGCTCCAATCACAAAAGCCCTTCCTTTAGCACCATTCCCAGCATTGTTGTTCTGATCGTTGTTTCCAGCTCCCTGATTGTTGTTGCGGTTCTGGTTCAGTTCAGGGCAATTCTTCTTGTAGTGCCCCTCAGCTCCACACTGGAAACAACCCTTGGCATTCCCGTGATGTTGTTGCTGCTGGTTCTGCCCCACGGGACGTGGACTCCTACAGTCCTTGGCCTCATGCCCCATCTTGTGGCATCGCTGACACTGGCCCTTGTTACATGCCCCATTGTGGTGCCTGTTACACTTGTTGCACTTAGGGTAGCTTCCCCGGTAGCCACCCTGTTGTTGAGTGCCCTTGTTGTTTTCAGTTTTCCTTTGCTGTGCTGGGGCCTGAGTGGGGTTAGCATCCTTGCTTTGATTTCCTTCCCACTTACGCTTGTTGTCACTAGAAGTTCCGACAGTAGCACTGATCCTTTTGGGCAACCTGCCCTCTTCTACGGCTTGATCAGTGAGTTTGTGAGCAAGTCGAACGATCGGCTGAATGGTAGTGTGGTTGGCTGAAGTTACATGGCTTCGAATTTCTGGAGCCAAACCCTTGATGTACAGTTCGATTCTTCGATACATAGGTCGAGACATGTTTGGGCAAAGAGCAGCATAGTCGTTGGACAGCTTGGTGTAAGTTTCAATCTCTGACCCAACCATCTTAAGCGCATAGTACTCGTTCTCAAGTTTGTGGATGTCATCCCGGTGACAGTACTCCTCCTTAATCATGTCCTTGAAATCCTCCCACGCAGTAGCATTAGCAGTTTCCAAACCAAACATCTGAATTTGCGCCTTCCACCAAGAAAGCGCATTTCCTTCAAGCGTAGCAGTAGCAAACTTCACCCAGTTCGCAGGGGGACACTCACAGACAGCAAAGACAGCTTCAACTTTCTCAATCCAATGCAGAAGGCCTATGGCACCCTCAGTGCCGTTAAAAGGGAGAGGCTTGCAATCCATGAAGGTTTTGAAAGTACACACGGGTGGTTGCGCAGGTGCATGCTGACCTGTTCGTGAGAAGCGAAGCGTATAGACTTAGAGGCGAAAAGACGATGTGGCGGTAGGATCTAAACATCCTAAAACAACGAGCTTACCTATAGGGTGAGCTGCGAAAGCTGCCGCCACTGTGTTGAGCAGGTTAGTGAACTGAGCCTGTGTCATGTTGATGTTTCCTCTTCCGCGTCCACTCATTGTCTTCATAACCAGAAAACACAGTATGAGTGTGATGTCGTAATGTAGCGAGAATGAGATAGAAGTGAGAGGTGTATCTATCTAATTTAGGCACACTAGTACGTATAGTATAACAGGAAACATAAGGTAAGCAAACAAGTAAACACTGGTCCGAGCTATGAGGTCAAATGTGTCGAGCGTTGCACTTGGAGTGTAGTGTCGTCGCGAGTCACAGGTTATAGTCTGGTTTTCTCCAAAAAGATTTTTCCCCTTTTTAAAACCAAGTTCACTATAACCAATGGCTCTGATACCAATCTGTCACACCCCCCCAAAATCCACCTGCGGATAACACCCGCTTTGAGGGCGTGACTGACCAGGATCCAGCCACCAATTATACTGAGCATTTAATTAATAGTAGAAATATTTAATATCCGAAGTAATTAGCAACATCAGAGTTTAGGTTCGGTAATTAGTTTAACAAAACAGCGGAAGCATAAACCAAGGTAGTTTTAAAGGTAGTTCTTAGTTGAAAATAATTAACCCAACACACGGGTTTGACGAACACTACACATCCCCAAGCAGCAGCTCCTGAGTCACTGGTTACCTGCAAAGCATGCAGTAAGGGGTCAACAATAATGCTGAGTGAGTTCACTAGTTGTCCAGTTTTAGTTTACCAAAAACTTAAGTTGTTTAGATAAAGCATTTATAATCACGTTGTGGGGAGCTACCCCATCTGTAAGCTCACTAAACTGTGGATACCGAAACTGTTGACGGAATATAAATATTCGTGCCCCGAGTCAATGTCTATCGTCATTGACCATGTTGCAAGGTCTACTAGTTCACGCCCGATCCCCCCGGTCACGGTGTGAGGTTGTCAAACCTAATAGCGCTATCAACTAATAACCCGTTCGCCCCCGGCGATTAATCGGTAATGTAAGCAGGGACTTTAGGTGATAGAGTTTCGTTTAGCATGGCTAGTTGTGATTTATAAATAATATCCAAACGTATCTCCCCCGGAGATAGTAATTACCCATTCTGTTTCCCCCGGAGTAATGGGTCCAAAATGTTTTTCCTAAAGTTGGTAGTTTGTTCGTGTCCCCCCGCGGGACGCATGCTTTTAGTGTGTGAACTCACCTTGGGTTGCTCGGCAGATTGGGTTACTTGTCAAACACGTTGGTCACCACGTCCTAACATGGTTACCGGTATAGGTCAGGTTCGGCGCACAAGCAATCACGTAAAAAAAAAACTTACACATAACTAACACGTTGCATGCATAAAAATATAGACAGTGGGTTATTGGGCCGGCCCTAGCATTTAAACAGTCAAACAGTAACACGCAGATCAGTCAACAGGTAGCCCATAACAAGCATACTATGGCCCAATAACCTAAGTGGACAGCCCAGTCGCAACCAGGTGGTCTCGAGTCGCAACCAGGAGGTCTCGGTTTGTCACGCTGTGGTTGCGAGTCGCAACCGTGTGGTCTCGAGTTATCACGCTGTGGTTGCGAGTCGCAACCGTCGTAGTCTCGAGTCGCAATCGTGAGGTTTCGAGTTGTCATGCTATGGTTGCGAGTCGCAACGGCGTGGTCTCGAGTTGTCATGCCATGGTTGCGAGTCGCAACGGTGCGGTTGCGAGTCGTAATGCTGTCCCTTTCATGTACACGTGATGATGCAGATACATCAGTCCAATATGTACTTATGCAATCAGGCCCAAATCAGGAAACAACTAATAAGGTTTTCACTAACACTTTGCCTAATCTGACAATTAAACAAAATAGATCAAACTTTGCCATTTTTGAAATCTTCAAACCACATTCAACAAGTTCATCCTATGTTCATCATTTTTCTAGGGTTTTCATGTCAACATAATCATGCATTTTTGAACCAAAACTTACATATTTTAACAAGATCATGATGTAAGAACAAGAAAACATACATTTTGTGACATTAAACATAACTCGGTTGGCCCTAATCATTCATAAGCCACTATTCTTTTAGCCATTTAAACATGTTATTAAGCTTTCATATGTAGAGGTTTACACATATAGTCAAACTTCACAATCTTCCTAAAAATCATGCATAATATTTCTAACCAAGCACTATCTAGTTCATACAACACAACATAAACCCTATGCACATAATAATCACTAACCGGTTGTGAAGAAGGAGAAGCCGAAAACAAAGAGAAAGGAACCGAGAAGATGGAGTGTCCGAGTGATGATCTTAACCAAGTTTCTTGTCCGAGATTCTTGTGCATCCGAGCTTGGTCCGAAAGTTGGAAAAGGTTGGGATGTTGTTTGGGGTTTTCTAGTTGAGAGAAAATAGAAGGAGTGTGTGTTTGTGTGTTTGTGTAAAAGTGAAGGAAAGTGGGGAAGGTTAGGATTTATACTAGAGATCTCGAGTTGGGCTTGGGGGTTTCGGCCCAACCGGTTTCGGCTCAAGAGGCCCACTCGAGACCGAGTGGCCCACTCGCAACCGAGTGGTTGCGAGTCATGGTCCCGGGTCGTGGTCTCGGCTCTCATATATATATATATATATATATATATATCTATATACATACAACACATAGAATGCAAAAAGGATCACGTTTTCATTTAATATCATATATATACGCAAAAAATTACAAGGTGTTCGTTCGGAAAAACCTAGAGTGTCACATTATCCCCAAGTTTTAAGAACTTTCGTCCCGAAAGTTAAGGCAGCCACTGCCAAGCTAGCGTGTTTCAACGGGGTGTCACATGGTTTTCCTATAAATACCCACCTCCATCTTCACTCTCAAACCCACACTTTGAATCTGAATTAGTTCTCTAAGTTGATGTGTTTATCACTTCATACCTAAGAATATTCGGATCAAAGCTTCCGTTCTTGGACCCGTTGTAAGTATTCTTTCGTTCTTTTGTTTGTTTTAGCATTAAAGTCAAACTTTGTTTGACTTTCTGCATTGACCAATTTATGGTCAACGCGAAGTTCGTTTGAACTTCATAACATGAGCGTAATCACGATGGTCATAGTCCCTAGTGACTAAACCTACCGATTACCACGTTATCTAGGCTCAGTGACGAGTCGTAGTTTTGGCCAAAATGCGTTTTCTTGCGTATTTTGTAACCAAACTACTCTAGGGTATTAAAACCGGTTGTTTTAATACCAAACCTGTTTTCTAACTTTACTAAACATGATCTAGCATGTTTAGCTCGTCGCTTTTAGATTTGTGCTTGTTTAGGGTCGTAAAGGTAAGCGATCTAATCAATCGCTTATACTTTCGAACCCAACCCATTTGATCGATCTTTAGGATCCGACCAAACACTTTAGGTGACCATAGTTGTATAGGGAATAACCTTCTGAGGTTATACCTTATGGTCACGTCGTTTAAGTAGTTGTATGATAAGTAGTTCCTATGCCTTAGGAAAATTACCAAAATGCCCTTTTCACGCTAAAATTCATTTTAAGCCTATGTAACATAACTTTTGACATCTAAGCTGATTTAGCAACAACATTAAGCATGTTAAGGCATATTTTGCTTGTCATAGGGCTAGTTAGGCGTTCCGAACGCGTTTTACGCGAACGACGCGTTAAAGTGGCATAAGCTACCTAAGCGGGTCGTAACGGGTCAAAAGCACTTAGGATAGGTTTCGTTTTAGTATGTAGGCTTTGTTAAACCATATTACATAAGTTCCCATACTTATTTGGTTTACGAACCCTCGTACTACCCGATCCTCCGATTCGGTCTGTTTATTAATGTATATACCTATATTAGGTGCCGTTTGAATCCGTGATCTTCTAGCTTTGCTTGGTGGTTATCCTAGGACTTCTAAGAAATCTCAAGTGAGTACATAGTACCCCTCTTTTACTGTTTTTCAAACATTTTGGGGTGAAACACATGTGCATACTTGTTACTTTAATGCTTTCCATGTCTTTACAACTTATGCTTCCTATGTTCATTAGTACACTTATAGTACATGATTTCATTATGATTTACGACGTGTGTTTACTTGACATGCTAGCACATTGTTTTACATTACATGCCTTTTGCTATGTATGTTCATTTAACATGCTAGCACATTGATTTACATAACTTTTCTGCTTTTATGTTTGCTTAGCATACTTAGTACGTTGTTTTCATATAACATGTTTACATTTGGTATAACATTTGGTTTGCATAAACGGTTCTTTATTACATTCATTAACATTAGCTACGCCGCTCGGTAGTAAGTAATGGGACCATAGGACTTGACAAATCCCGTTCCTGACACCCTAGGTTTGTTTGGGTGTAAGGAATGACTGAATCTGAAAACATTTTACTTTGATAACCTTTACTCTAAGGTTATCCTGCTGTCTCAAGGCTTGGATGTATGCGTTAACTTACCACATAAATGTTTGTATCAATAAAAAAGCTTTTACTTGGCAAAACATAACTTTTTGATTTACTCAAAATACTTTCTTTTGTTCATTTTTATTTATGGTTTAAGTAGTCTCATTTTTACTTACCATACATAACTTTTGTTTACACATACATAACTACATGACTACATTTTGGACTTTTAAACATTACAATGGTTTATACAAGAGCATTTGATGGTTGGTTTAAACATGAACTTTATACTTTGGTGGTTTGTTTAAGTGACTTAAGTAACGATATGTGTGTAGTATGCTACAAGCATGGTGGATACGCCGCTGATACTTCCTATATATAAGTGCTTGTATTGTATTACAAAATATACCATTATTTAAATCATTCAATTTTGGACTTATACATTTTTTTTGCAAATAACATATTTTTCACAAGACTTTGTTTTACAAAACAATTTATTTTATACAACTTATTTTTACTTGGTTATTCTTTTAACCATACATCATTCTTTTATATGCATACATATTAACTGATTGTTATCGCTTTTCAAACATTTTTATATAAGCAAACACTTAAACTAGATTCATGACAAGTTTTCATTAAACATTTTCTTAAACCTAAGTCATGAATCCAATTTTCACAAAACCTATGTCACTCACAGGCATTTTTATGCTGACGTACCTATTTTCACATGTGTTTTCAGGAGCTAATGCTTAGGATGATCGTGACACTAGGGCGGACCTGTGCCTTAGAGACTTAAAATGAAGATAGGCTTAGTTTAATTGTGCTATGTACTCTTTTGGTTCTTGTTTTGAAACTATGTATTCCAACTTTGGTTATTGAATAAAATATTATTTTAATTGCAATGGTTGTGGAACAATAATTCTGTTACAACACTCCCCGATGTTTCCGCCACGATTTGATGTTTTACGTGGTCGGGGTGTGACATGTTTATTATTTGATTTAATTGGGTCGTTTACTTTTGAGTGTTCATTATTTTGGCTGATAACCTTGAGTTAACAAGACTGTTTGAACTGGCCTTTACATAACTAATTAGATTCATGGGTTCTTTGAATTAATTAATGATACATGATGTTGTACCTTAGGTCACGTGTAACGGACCTGGCCATTAATTAACACTAGAAGTACACTATTAAACCGAGCAAACCAAGGTGAGTTCACTGCTCTTTTTCCAAGCATGCATCCCGGGGAGGGATAACGGGTAACGTTCCGGGCAGGAATGCTAGTTTATTGGGATGTTTGTTATTATTACTCAGTTTCTATCATATAAGACCCCTTACATCTACCGACAGTTGCCGGGGAGGCAATGAGGTTATTAGTTGATAGCGCTATTAGGTTTGGCACCCTCACACCGTACCGGGGAGGACGGGCGTGAACTAATTTCCTTAAAGCATGACCAATGTTTTGATAGAGACATTGGGGTTGGGCAAATACATCTTGTAGCCACTGCGGTAATCGAGTTAATAACAACATCAAATCAAATTGTTAAACTGTTTTATACATGTAACTGGTAACTCAACTCGTTAACAAAACTTTGAACTCACCAGCGTCGTCTGACACACTTGTTTGCATGCTTTTAGGTCGTTAGATGTTTTGCATTGGAACTTGCTGTCTAGAGTAGCTGGAGCGGTCGTGCGTCGACTGGATGGATTTATGTTAATGATTTCTTGATACAATACTTTGGTTTTGAAACTGTTTAATTTTGCTTCCGCTGAATACTTTGGTTTTCACTTAAACTTGTTGATGGTATTTTATTAATAATTAAGGATTTTATCTTGAAACTTGTACGCGTTCAATGTAATTAGTGGTTCGTTATTGGTATGTCGCACGCCTAACAGGGACATTTCCTAGGTGGTATTTTGGGGTTGTGACAGTTTGGTATCAGTGCCACTGGTTATAGTGAACTTGGTTTAAAAACGTTTTTATAAAACCAGACTATAACCGAACACTTCCGAAAACGAGAATACGACCATGACACTCAGCTCCTGATTGCAAGGTTCATCTTTTCATCTGCGGTATACATTACATGAGTAGTGCACATCTGTTTATGTTGTAGCATACAGACACACCCTCGTCACTATAGCATGATTACATGAATTGTTTACTTACATTATGATGCATTGGTAGCATGTCATAGCCCTTAGGTTCTTGTGATCTTAACATTTTGTAACCTCTGTTTGGCATTTGAGTTTGAGGAACCATTTGATATGAGTTAGGAGGAATTGAGATGAGCATGCAAATCGCAATGTTATTGTGGGTGCACACATAATAATAATGTGGGGTGCATGCGAGTCCGAGTGAGGCTTAACAAGTGGAAAAGGGGTTCTGTTCTGTTATTTGATCGATGTGAAACACAACAGTCTGTAGGAGTCATAGCAGTGATTTTCTCCAACTCGAACGTGATCTTTTCCCTCCTCTCTGAATCCTTTCGCATCTCGATGTTATCGAGTGTTACCTGAACACCCATCCGAACGTCTAGCGAACTATGTAGAATGCTAGGTGCTTGTACGGACGTCCCTGAGTTGGATGTCACAGCGTCGAATGATTGGTCTATACCTCCCTCACTTCTCTCTGTTGCTGGAACTTAATGTATCGACGTCTTAGATCCTGAGGTGCGATCACTTCTGCAACACTCTCGTAACAGACCGTGTATTACTCAGGCAACTTGCAGCATCAGTGGACAAAAGGATGAGAGTAGTACTTTACCGACATCAGTATTTGGACGACCCCGATTACCAACAACGAACACCAGCAATTTGACGCCAATCGGAATCTTTAACCCTAGTCAGCGGCTCATGGGAGCCAACTCCTACGAAATAATCGGGACATAAGCAATGACAATCGGCTACGGTGTGGAACGCGTAGCTGCTAGCACAACGAGTAGCGTCTTAGTACGTGGCACGGAAATGTGACAAGACGGACTTTGTCGATGAAAGATCGTAGGGTTTCGTTTCAAGCAACAAAATTAGAGGCAACAGTCACAGCAACATCAAGTTACTTGTAATCATGGCCTACAGGATGGAAATGAAGGTGCCTACGACACGGATTGGTCGTTGTTAAATCAAGACAACAACAACTAAGGGAACGATAACAGTATTGGGAAATCCACGTGATCGTAACAACACTGGTAGTGGTGCTTGTGGAAGGGCATTTAGGATTGGCGTAGGCGACGCCAGGCATAATAATAACATGGTAGCTTGCATGGGTAGCTAACCGCTTCGTCTCGAAACCGAACCTGTTATGGAACGGGCTGATCGCAAGCCAATTGAAGCCTTGTATGTTCATTGGGGTGCAAACTTAACCTTGTGGGACAAGTGTTCGACATCGACCTTCCTTTTCGCTATCCTTGATGGTCTCGATGCAGTAGTAGTGTAGATTGGTTATCTGGATATCGTGTAAATATACCTTGAGGAAGGAAAATTTTGCGTCATTTATACTTTGAAGTGTCAGAGTGGTGTAAGGGTTAGCATCATATCAGCAACGAAGGCCCAGAAGTGTGTACAGAGGGATTACCCCGCAACGTTAGCAACCGTTACTGATGTTAAGGCTAAGGAAAAGAGGATCGAGGATCCACCAATTGTTCGTGATTCCTCCAGGCGTGCTACACGAGGAGCTTTCGGACTTGCTTCCACAACTGTTAGGCAGAATCTCAGTTTGACCTCACGCCAGCGGCAGCTCTGATTATGATTACTTGTACTCATACCGTCCTGCACCACGAGGGTTGCCAGAATTGTCTAATCAACTTCAGGAACTGTTGGACAAGAGTTTGTCGGACCTAGTTTTTCGCTTTGGGGAGCCCCAGTTATATCCGTGAAGATAAGCCTTTTTGTATGTGTACTGATTATCCAGAACGCAGCAAGGCGACAGTCAAGAACTGTTTGCCTCGACCATTGTATTGACAACCTGTTGACCAGCTGCGAGGGACAAGCTCCCATTATCAGATGGAAGTCCAAGGGAAGGATGTTCCGGGAACGGCATATCAAACGCAATACGGCCAGTGCGACCTAGTACACCATAACCATTGGGTTAATCAACACACCGGCAGTTTTATGGACCACATGAATCGACCGTGTTTATCAACGACATTTTATGTGACAACTCGAGTTTCCGACCTCCACTTTCGCATTTATTGCGCGTTGACTTTGACTGTAGGTCATTTGTTTGTTTGATTTCCTTGTAACTGTATACCGGATTATAATTCGTGATGATTGTTTGATATGTGATGCGTTTTGTATAAAGTGTTTGGTTTGTGTACGTGTAAACTGTTTAAGACTTGAACAACCCGACGAAACACAAGTGTGTTTCGCCATACGCTACACAAGTGTGTTTCGCCATACGCTTCTCCGACGAAACAAGGGTGTGATTCGTCACACATAGCTCGACGAAACAGGATTTGTTTCACCGGCCCAACCGTTTCGCCGAAGCCCATCACGGGCCCAGAACATTAATTCGTGTATAGTAGCGTGTAACGACTTCTATTTCACATCTTTGGCAAAAGTTTCAACCCTAGAACTCTCTGTGTGATGGCAGCAACTATTTTCACCATCACTTTTCTGTCTCGAATCCTTGTTCATCCCGAATCGGTTAGTGTAAACCCTACTGTGTGTATACCTACTAATTGATGCCTTTGTGTGTGTTTTAGATTAGGGTTTGTTAACTATATGAATCCAGAATCATGGTGTTGTATTGTATGTGATGTTGTTCTAGAGTGCTTGATGATTGCTATGAATTAGTTGCTATTGATTTTGTATGCTATCGGTAGTATTTCGATTAAAAGAGCATGATCATCGGGTCCGCGTGTGTCATGATTTAGGGTCATCTCATGATCTAGGGTTCATGTTAGATATGGGTTATTATAATTGGTTAACGATTTCCATATGAACGATAATGACTGGGTGATTACTGTCTTGTATCAATGATTGGATAATGATGCTATGCTAAATGATTTCCGTATGATTGCTACTTGATGATGATGGCAATTAGGGTTTCTGTGTTAATGTTTGTAACTGACATGTTGCGACGTAACTGAATTAATGACGAAACCAACTCACGGCGAAACAGATCCGATGAAACAAATGCGTTTCGTCAGAACCTGTCACGACGAATCAAATGTGTGTTTCGCCAAGGGTGTCAACGACGAACAGTGGTGTTTCGTCAAAGGGGCTTAATGACGAAACAAAGGGGTGTTTCGTCGAACAGATAACTTGCACAGTAACTTGATTTAACTCTGTTAGAAGTTAGCTGGATTTATTAACCGCCGTTAAGTTATACGCATGACTTGTATGATATTGGATACGTGTTTAGTGTTACTAGCTGAGCAATTGATTCATTACCCACTGTGATTATACCTATACGTGGACAACATGCATATAAACTGATTATGTACACGTGCACACTTTAGGACTTGATTGATTGTTTGCAAGCACATACCTTAGCATACCGAGCAAACCAAGGTGAGTTCACACTCTTACCAAGGCATGGGATTCCCGGGGGTTGGGAATGGGATTTGGATGATTTGCTTGTACTTACCTAGTTAATGGAACTTAGTGAAATTGTCCTCGGGGGAGGAAGGTTATTGATAGATACTGCTAAACTAGTGATACACACACTTCTCTTCGCACACACGCCGGGGATGGTTGCGATAATAGAACTAATCTTCGCACACATGCCTGGAAAGGCTGCGAACTGTACACTAAACTTCGCACACATGCCGGGTGGGCTACGATACAACTATACATAGTCTAGAATACATGGGAAACCCCCACTAACCTTCGCAAACATGCCTAGAGGGCCGTGATACAAAAACATGCAGTACATGATCTACTAAACGAACATATAGTTTACAATGCGATTACATTAACCGAACAACCTACTGTGAACTCGCTCAACTAGTTGTTGACCCTCTGTTACATGCCTTACAGGACCTTAGGTACATACGGAGCTTGCACGGGAGGCGCAGTCGTTGTGGGACATGGATCGAGGATGCCATGTTAAACATTTAAACATTTGAAACTTACTACTTACTTTGGTTTTACGCTATGCTTCCGCTACACTTTGAAAACTATACTTATGTTTTGAACACCTTTCGTATTGCATGGTTGATTTGCATTTATTTTTACTTATTATTTAAAATGTTCAATATGATTGGTGGCTTGATCCTGGTCATGTCACGCCTCCAAGCGGTGGTACTCCGCGGGTGGATTTTGGGGGTGTCACATTTTTTATTATTCCCAGGAGAAAGGAACATCATGGACGACATTTGAATCATATTTTAGAGCTCCTGAGGGAGGAGCCATTCCGCGCGAACTCTTGTTAAATGTGACTTCTGGATTCGAGAAGTGCATTTTTGGTCAGGTTATCAATGAAGTAGGAATACACGTAGATCTCGCTAGGATCCATTCTGTTAGAAACTGATCGACACCAGAGATCCCTTCAAGGATGCAGCAAATTCTTGGCCTCACTAGACACTATCACGGGTTCGTCACAGGATTTTCGAAGATCGCGCAACTTAAATCTCTTTAGCACAGCAGGTTGCTGTGTTCGTGGAAGGCAAAACAGGAGGACGTCTTTTCAGCTTTCAAATCCCAACTCTGCAACGCGCTGCGCATCGTCTTTACCTAAGGGTACAAGTGATCTAGTGGTATACCATGATGCTTCAAATCAGAGTCCCAGTTACACACAGATGCAACACGAGAGAGTGATGACTTACGTAATGGAGTTACAAAGAGGAACTGCACGACACGCAACTTGCGGTGGAAACCGTAGTCTTTGGATTTAAGTTGGAGGCATTACTTCGACGATACCGAATGCACTACCTAGACCGATCACAAGGGCCTCCTGTGTACCCTGGTTTCGAAAGAGCTAAATCAGATGATAGCATCGCTGGATGGAACTTTTGGATGATTACGACTGTAAAACCTGAATGTGCACGAGCTTTGCAACTCAATATAGACTCTAGTCCACCCGATCAGATTCGCCTTGTTCTAAACGAAGCACTAAGGGAAGAGGAATTTCACGTTAGGTCCATGCGAGGCATGGAAGAGCAACTTCTGGCAAGTCAGACGATATTCGCTACCTTGTGGAACGAATATGGATCTCATTATACAGTAACGGTAGGGGATTTGTGTTGAGTAAAGCACCCCGGCCTCGATATTCTGGTCGTTTGGGTTTTGATGAGAGTCATTAGGAGATATGAACCTGGTATTGGTGATCGGGCATGAAGGCCCACCTATCTAGGTATGTGAATGATGGTTGACTCGTGAGAAAGTCAAGGTGAAGTATCAGCAACCAGAAACACCCATAGGGAAATGGGGACACACTGCCATGGATTCTGTCACTAGTTACTTACAACTCGAAATGGAAACAATATCACCTAGGTGATCGTTGATGGACTCCCGTTACCAACACACTTTCTTGCAATCAAGAGACTTGGCGAGTCTTCACAGCTATGAATGTTCCTCTGAGAGAGGTGGCTTTTAGGCACGAGGTGCCAACCCCTGATACCTCTGATTTTGACCTATACTTGATTTATGTCTGGCAATACACAATACCCTTGGCTCACGTCTAGACATGAGCATTGCTTATCACCGTAGGATAAACGGTCAAAATAAACGGGCTATCCTGACACTCAAAGACATGCTGTGAGCTTGTGTGTGATTGACTTTAGTAAATTTGGAGGGATATCTACCTTTGGTTGTGTTCTACTGCAACAGTTTCCACTCTAGTATTGAGACAGCTCTGTTTGGGGTATTGCATGGACGATAATATCGATCTCCTTGTTGGACTAAGGTGGATGACAATCTAATCACAAGTCCAGAACTCGTACTCGAAAATTTTGGGAAGATTGCTTAGATCGGGAATTGTTTGGCGGCAATGCGCGACCGACAGGAAAGCTGATAAGTTTAGGAAACACTGGGAGTTCGCTGCAGGCTAGTGGGTCTTCCTGAAGTTTTCACCCTTGGAGGGTGTGGGGAGCTTTGGAAAGCGCGGCAAACTTAACTCGCGTTACGTTGGGCCATTTAAAATCCTAGAGCGGATCGGTAAAGTGGCTTATAAGCTCGAATTACCTACTGAGTTAGGGAATGTTCGCGGTGTCTTTCAGGTTTCGCAATTGAGGGAGTGTTTGTCTGATGAAACATTGGTTGTGCCGTTCCAATAGCTGAAGATTGACGACAAGTTGCAGTTTGTCAAAGAACCTATCGAAATCAGGGATCGGGAAGTCAAGGTTTGTAAGCGTAGTCGAATCCTAATCGTGCGAGTTCGTTGGAACTCAAGATGTGGACCGGAGTTCACGTGGGAGCGTGAGGATTAGATGAAACTCAAGCATCCTCAACTGTTCAAAACAACTGAAACAAATCCAATGGAAACTAGTGAATTTCGGGACGAAATTCCTTTCAAGTTGGGGATGATGTGGCACCTAAGCAAAATCTGCAACAATCTTGATTTATCACTTCACTCCTCTGTGCTTACTTATCAAATTTCGGGACGAAATTTCTTTCAAGTTGGGGATGATGTGACAACTCAAACTCCTAAGGTTAGTTTTGTAATTTTGATCTTCATTATTCGTCGTCCATATTCATAATCGTGTTAAACTTGTTTTACGTAAACCGTGCTAGAACCGGCTCACCTTAGAGTTGTTATACTCCGGCCTAGTTCCCAAAAAAAAAAGCCCAAACAAGTGATGTAAACATAAGTGGGTTCGGCAGCCCACTTAATTCTATTTGATATCTATGTAATTGTTTACCATGGCAGCCCACTTAATCAAATTTAATATATGTATTTGTTCATCATATATTTGTCACTTGGGCTTGAGCCCATGATTGGCTAAATGAGCAACCGCCCCCAAACAAATACGTATCACATCCTTATTATCATAAAACTCTAAACAAAACTCTATATCTCTCAAGATTCCATACGTGCGGCCGTAGCAGACCCCCCCCCTTCGAATACATCAGCTTGTCGATCAAATCTTGTGGGTTAGTATGTTTATTTGATGCTTGTGATTATGTGTATTGTATGTTGGATCTTAAACGTGAGAAAGACTATGATATGTTCTTGCATGTTAGATATATTTAGGGTTTATGATATTGATTAGGTATGTTGTAAGGGAGTAGAATATATATGTGTAGATCTATGCTGTTATTTATGATTGATGAACATAGTTTTGAAGATATAAATAATAGGGTTCGAAATTGTGAGTAAAGAAGATATGACAGGCGATATTATGTCAATTCTTGTACTATTTGGCATGTAATTAAAATTGATAATTATCTTGGATATGTGTTTGTTGTGATCGTCAACTGTGGTTACAATGTGTATGGTGATTGTATGAGGTTTAAGGTTCTGTTATAAATGTGTCCATAAGTATGACAAGGGATAATGAATCAGTAGGTAATGATTAGGGTGATACGAAGTCATGATGAATGATTCGATCTAGTGTGATTCAAGAACTAGTAATAATTGACCCTATTTGATTTGTAATGATAATAACCTAAACTGTTACTTTGGTTCCTAAAAAGAAATCACGTGGATTGATCTTGATTTAAGTTAAAGTAAGTATTAGTGATAGTTGTCGATTGTGGAAATTGTGGGGAAGTAAAGTGTGGACAGAACTTGTAAACTTTGAAAAGGGGTTCGAACAAAATAATAAATTGCATGCATAAAGGTCGGCCATATGTGCATTTAATATTGTGAGAGTATAATAGGCTGCATATAATATGTGTCACCAATGGTGTGATGGTCCATTGGCAAAGGCAAAGTCTTTAAAAACATCTAAGTTGGAAAGGGGAAGTTCTTGGGTTCAAGTCCCACAGACGACAAGAGTTTAAAGAAATTAGCCGTTAAATAAAAATATGTGTGTCATTTAACAGCCGCATATGCTGTTAAATGGGGTTCACCCATATCTATGATAATATTCACTCACAACGCAACTAATATATCATATAAGTATTATAATGTCTACATTTATTGAGAAAGGAAATTACAAGCATATCTTTCATTTGCATTCACATTGGGAATGTCTATTTATATAAATAGTGGGCCGCATATGTATATATCTGTTTTAGTAGGCCAAGAATAGTATATGATTAGTTTTATTTGTGGGTCAACAACATTAATGTTGTTAAATACTTAAATTGATTTCATTAAACTTGTTTTTATAATTCGGATCAAGAATTTGAAATCTGTTTATTATTGGATTTAATTGGGTCGTATACTTTTGAGTGTTCATTATTTGGGCTGATAACCTTGAGTTAACAAGACTGTTTGAACTGGCCTTTACATAACTAATTAGATTCATGGGTTCTTTGAATTAGTTAATGATACATGATGTTGTACCTTAGGTCACGTGTAACGGACCTGACCATTAATTAACACTAGAAGTACACTATTAAACCGAGCAAACCAAGGTGAGTTCACTGCTCTTTTTCCAAGCATGCATCCCGGGGAGGGATAACGGGTAACGTTCCGGGCAGGAATGCTAGTTTATTGGGATGTTTGTTATTATTACTCAGTTTCTATCATATAAGACCCCTTACATCTACCGACAGTTGCCGGGGAGGCAACGAGGATATTAGTTAATAGCGCTATTAGGTTTGGCACCCTCACACCGTACCGGTGAGGACGGGCGTGAACTAATTTCCTTAAAGCATGACCAATGTTTTGATAGAGACATTGGAGTTGGGCAAATACATCTTGTAGCCCCTACGGTAATCGAGTTAATAACAACATCAAATCAAATTGTTAAACTGTTTTATACATGTAACTGGTAACTCAACTCGTTAACAAAACTTTGAACTCACAAGCGTCGTCTGACACACTTGTTTGCATGCTTGTAGGTCGTTAGATGTTTTGCATTGGAACTTGCTGTCTGGAGTAGCTGGAGCGGTCATGGGTCGACTAGATGGATTTATGTTAATGATTTCTTGATACAATACTTTGGTTTTGAAACTGTTTAATTTTGCTTCCGCTGAATACTTTGGTTTTCACTTAAACTTGTTGATGGTATTTTATTAATAATTAAGGATTTTATCTTGAAACTTGTACGCGTTCAATGTAATTAGTGGCTCATTATTGGTATGTCGCACGCCTAACAGGGACATTCCCTAGGTGGTATTTTGGGGTTGTGACAATTATTCCTCAAAGTTTCTATCATCACATACCGTAAATCGTGTGCTAATTCTCATATTTTCTAATCGCAATACTAAATCCCAAGAAGACCCACAAGATTCTAATTACAACCTTATACAAGTTCACATATAATTAAAATAATCAACAAGGTTAAACACGCATGAGATAATACTAACCAAGAGATGGTGATGGTGATCACGACTTGGGGGTGGTCTTCTACTGCCGTACGTGGAATACGGAGGAGAGTAGGGTTTGATTGATACGTAATTTGCAACTTAACACAACTGCCAAGCAAAGACATTATAGCACCATTAATGGGTTTGGGGATGGGCTCGGTTTGGGCTTATAACATGTGGGCCGAAGTGATTGAAAATGGGTAGAGTTCATGTTTGAGGAGTGCATGTGTGGCCCGACCCAATTCCACTAAGTTAATTAATCAGATTATGGTTTAAGTTTAATGGAGTTAAGATCACAACATTACACGTTACTAACCTCGAAAGTTTAGGTTGTCACATGAAAGAGGAATGTCTTAAAGGCTTTTAAAATATGTAATTTCAATTCAAGTTAAAACCTTGCCTACTTTGTTGTTATTGTTCGTTCTAACAACAAATCATTAGATGATAGACTTGATGTGCCACAATTACATGATTAGAAGATATTAGATATATCATTAAATGTTTAGTATTGCTATAGAATTTACATTAAGTGTTCTTTTATTTATAAAATGGACTTTATAGATGCAATTAACTGACTAACAACGACATTGCAATTTTTTTGTTCATCTCTCTGGCACAAAATCTGGTTTCTGTTCTTTTTTTGGTTCACTGATTTTTTATGGTTAAATGTTAGTCATATGAGAGAATTCATAGTCGATTATTCTTTATTTTGTATTAAAATTTTGTATATTTTCTTATAATAATAATAATAATAATAATAATAATAATAATAATAATAATAATAATAATAATAATAATAATAATAATAATAATAATAATAATACATCTAATTTTAATGAAGACATGATGCGTGCAAGTGTGTATATGTTTTAGATGTATATTTTAAGCCCTTTTTACACTTTTTAGCCAAGTTTTAAATTTATAAAACACGATATTTACTAACACTAAACACACATATAGGCAAGTGCACCCATCGTGGACGTAGTATAGTGTTGGTAAGATACCGAGGTCTTCCAACGACACAAGAGCTTTTAGTACCTGTTTATCCTCAACGTCTAATCAAATCAAAATGTTAGAAAAGATTTTTAAAACTAAGAAAATAAAACTAACTAAATGCTGAAAAATAAAAAGAAAAACAGATAGACAAGATGAATCACTTGGATCCGACTCGTGTATAGTGTAACCTTTGATTATTTTCGCACTTTTGCACTTGTTTAAGAGATTATCTTAGTTATTGTAGTAGGCCCCTCTTTTGAAGGTGACGTTACCCTCAACCCAGTAGTTTGAGTCAGCAAGGATACAATCCTAAAGGGTCGGATTATTGAAAGATAATTAATTAAGTTATTAATGCAAATTATGGTAGGCCCCTCTTTTGAAGGTGACGTTACCCTCGACTAAGTAGTCTGAGTCAGCAGGGATGCAGTCCTAAGTAGCCGGGTTATAGTATTAATAGTAGTTTAACTTATGAGGGGGTCAAAGAGTTTGGATCCCCGCCATCCAATACCTTTGGGTATTGAAGGAGATCCTACTAAATTTGACCCAGGTCCCTTGTAGGACCTCTAAACGCTGAACAATGGCAAGACTCTTACCAAACCGTTCTCTTAACCCCCGACCAGGTAGCCAACATACCTCCATATAGACCGTGGAGATATGAATGGTGAAAATCTTTTATTTTATATAGACAGTAAAATAATGTCAAGACACCACGGACAAACGATAAGGAAGAATCACCTTCAACATAAGAAACTAGTTATTAAAGTCATTAATACAAAACCAAATAAAAAGTGCAAAAGATTAAAAATAAAAAGTATTACACTAGACACTTGTCTTCACCAAGTGATGTAAGAGACTTAGGCAAACATGGCCTTTGATTGTCAAGAACTCTTACGATCAATCTTGGATCCCGAGACGACTCACACACTCTATGATGGACAATGGATGATGGTGGTGGATGATGGTGTTATGGTGGTGGTGGGTGGTGGGTGAAGTGTGAGAGAGGTGGTGTGCCAAAGGATGAGTTGAAATGGCTCCAAGCACTCCTATTTATAGGCTGAACAGAAGCCTGGGCACGGCCCCGTGCCCGCTAGGCACGGCCCCGTGTCCGTCTGACACTCTCTCTCCTCATTAATTGTAATTCGCAATTACAATAAATGCGCCTGCAGTACTCTGACCACGCCCCCGTGTCCGCTGGGCACGGCCCCGTGGTGGGCAATAGAAGCTTCTATTAGTTTGTCTTTTGTTCTGCTTCTTGGGCACGGCCCCGTGCTCGCTAAGCACGGGCGTGTTCAGTCTTCTGTCTTCTTTGTTTTGCTTGGGAGGATGCTGTCGAGGGGTCGGGCAATCCACTTTTGTCCCTTTTCTTGTATTTATGTTAGATTTTGCTGTCTTTTTGCTTCTTTTGTTAATTTGAGCTCATTTAATCCTGAAAATACAAAAGGAAGACAAAAACACACTTTTTCCAACATTAGTACTAAAAAAGGGTTAGTTTTATGCCATATTTGATATAATTTATATGTTGCATTTTGCGCATATCAAATACCCCCACACTTGAATCTTTGCTTGTCCTCAAGCAAAACTCTTTATAATGTGGCTTTATTCACTCCCAAATGGAATGGGTAGAAGAGAAGGTTTTTGGGCTTGTCATAGAGTGTCGGGATTTTCCAAGATCGTTTAGGTTTTATTTTTATTTATTTACAATCCTATTCGTCATGATTTATTAAAAACATTTCATAAGATAAATTATTTATTAAGGCATAACATACCTTTTTAAAATTCCATTTATATACAAGTTCACATACCTCACGGGGGAAAGCACTCACACTCGGCCGAAGGTGTATTTTTAGTGAATCACTCGAGAGCGGCATGGAACTTATTTCTACCATAAGCTTGCAAATCAATCAATCCTCCTCCTTTTTAACTTTATTCCTTTGTAAATATCAAGAGGACTTTTTGGGTGAAGGGTTAGGCTTGGGTTAAAGGTGGGTGGTTGGGTTAGCGGTTAGTTGAAAAGGGCGAAAGGCGTAAAAAGCGTTGGTTTTCGTAAAACATTTTGTTTTTGTGACTTTTTATTTTCAATGAAGTATTTATTCAAACAAGCTTTTGTTTGAGGAGCTTTGTTTGTTTATTTCCAACTTCATCATCATTCATATTTTTTTAAGAGTCACACGAAAACCAAACTTTGTTACTAAAATAAGGGGTAAAAAATGAAAAAGGGATTTTAGTGGGTAAAAGGGTTTTGGGTTAAGAAATGAAAAGGTTTTAGGCTCAAAGGGGTTAACTAGGGGGAATTTTTGGGTAGGTGAAAAGAAAAATGAAAATAATGGTGTTGAAAGAAAAAGGGTTAGTCCTAATGCCTCCATCATTTACTTACTTGGGTTTAAGTTGGTAAGGACCGGGAATGAATTATCGTGGCAAGTTCTAGAGTCGTAAGAACCAAGCGGCTATTCACACAAGAAACGAAAAATGAGCATCAAGTGTAAAGATATATGTATTTTTATGCTCTATAAAGGCTCAAAACTCACTTTTGTGGGAATCGGTTTTTACGTGATCAAGTATATATAATCAAATTTTAACTAAGCTTGTCATGCCGTTTCATAACTTTCTTATGTTGGTTCTTTTTATCACGAAGCTATCGGTTGTAAATTTGTAAAAATATAACCTTGTTAGAATTGGAATTCCCGACTTAAACTTAGACAAGTAAAAAAAATGCAAATTTTTGGAAAAAATTTGGGGTGATTAGCGATTCCAAATAGAGTTTTGTGTAAGGCTTGTTATTAGGACTTGCAAAATTCAAGGTTTTAGCATCCCCCCACACTTAAATTACACATTGTCCTCAATGTGTCCCAAAAATAAGTTTTTAGATTGATTGAATGTGTAAAATGGTGTTAAAAGCATAATTTTATGTTACTGGCAGTCTGGACACAGCCCCGTGGTGACCGGGCACACCCCCGTGTTCAGGTGCCAGTAACAAAAATTAAAGAAAAGAAATAGAAGCCTGGACACGGGGGCATGTTTAGTGAACACGGCCCGTGTCCAGTTACCTGAACTGGGCAATTTTCTGCAGGATGTTCAGCACGGGGCCGTGTTGGCTGGACACGGCCCGTGCTGAGCTTACTGTAATGAAGAAATTGTTGTCGGATGGCCCTGTTTTCGTGCATGGGCCATGTTTCTCGTTTCCCTTGTTATCCTTCACCATCCAGAGTGTGTTTTATTCCTGCAATTAAAACTAAAAGATTAGACTAAACTAAGGATAGTTTCGCGGAATGCCTCCGTGGTGCGCCACGTTTATAAGGGTCCTTGGCTAGACCCAAGGTGAGGTTATATGTTTTCCGAGCGGGATGTTTTGCATCCCATGTTGCACCGTCGGAGAGCATCATCCAAACTCGAATCAATAACCTTCATGTAATTGACCGGGTCATCGTCCTCTATTCTCTTCCCAACCCCGAACTTCACTTCTTCATCACCATATTTTAAAGTGAGCGTCCCGTCATTCATGTCTACCACTGCTTGTGCGGTGGCTAGAAATGGTCTCCCTAGTATGAGGGGGACTTCGGTGTCTTCTTCCATATCAAGGATGACAAAGTCGGCCGGGTAGACGAAATTATCAACTTTGACTAGCAGATTTTCAGCGACACCTTGCGGGAATTTGACGGATCGATCAGCAAGCTGTATACTCATCTTTGTAGGACTCGTCTTGCCTAAACCGAGTCTTTTGAACATTGATGCTGGCATGAGGTTGATGCTAGCACCAAGGTCGGCTAGCGCATTTCGAATGTGGGAGTCCCCAATTGAGCAAGGAATTGTGAAGCTTCCGGGATCAATCTTCTTTTGGGGAAGTTTATTGAGCACGAGGGCGGAGCATTCTTCGCCTAACTTAACTAATTGCAATGATTCAATTTTCCTTTTGTGAGTGAGAAAGTCCCTCATGAATTTTGAATATTTAGGCATTTGGGTTAGGACGTCAATGAAAGGAATGTTGACATGCAATTGTTTTAGTAGACTTTCGAATTTAGCGAATTGCTCATTGGTCTTCTGGCGGATTAACCTACCTGGGTACGGAACCCGAGGAGCCTTGGTAGGCTCTGGTGAGGGAGGAGAACCCTTCTCTTGTTGGGGCGGTGTTGCGGTCTCCTCAGTAGGCGGCGGGCCTTCCGCAGGACCCACGGTACGGTTCCGTAGTGTTATGAGATGAACTTGTGCCTTTGGGTTTGTTTCGGTATTACTTGGTAACGCGCCTTGTGGTCTCTCGGAGAAATTTTGGGCTAGTTGATTTATTTGTTTTTCGATGTTTTGTAACGCGCCTTGTGGTCTCTTTAATTTTATAATCACAAGATGTTTAATTTGTTAATTAAAAGTTAGTACTTTGACATAAATGCATTGTTTTGTACGTTATGGTATAAATTTTAGCTGCAAACATTGGAACGTTAAATTTTAGCCGCAAACATTGGAACGTTATTCCTTCGGATGCATTACACTTCAATTCTTTTTCCAGTTTTATACTCGTTTTACCTAGACTAACATTTTCATTTAATACCGTTCTTCCATTAGCAACTTTACAATAATTTCAAACCATGATTTTTGGCTAAAAGGTTTTATTCAAAGCCTTAGATCGTCACCATAATTTCATGACACCAAAAGCATCTATTTGAAGTACAACAATTGAGGAGCCAATTAAGGGTTCAAAGAAACGTATTAACTTAGGCTTCATGAAAGCGCTATATAGATGGTAATGGTTGAAATCGGAAGCATGGTGAACTAGGGAGGATAAGGCAGGTGGTAGCGATAACTAATTTTGGAGTTGAGGTGTATTTAAGGATCTAGTGGTTGTAAATGTGGAACAATGAAGCAACAGGTGTGTCGTATGAAGCAAGATTGGAAGCTTGGGAGACTTGACATTAAGTTTACCATGTTGTGTCGGATGAACAGTTCTAACCCGCATTATTAATTGTATTCCTATATAATTCGTAACTAGAACTTCTCGGTTATTAAATGTGCAATATTTCAAAGTTTTATTTTTCGATAAGTTGTTATTGGTTAAGAATATTAATGAAGTGGTTGTTTAAAATAGGGTTCTATCACTTTGCGTTGATCGTCGTAAAATTAAATTTAGTCATATTTTGCATGTTATATTAGCTATTTTATTGGGTTCCATGTGATAGTGAAACTCCGGTCCTCCACACTTACCTAATATGTGACAACCCGAACCTTCAAGGTTAGTGTCGTGTAATATAGCGATCTCAACTCCGTTAAAACCTAAACGTTTAATAATTCAACTAAACAACTTATTGGAATTGAATTGGGCCACGTATAATCCGTTTGCAAACACTCACCATATCGGCCCAAACAGACCCCACCAGCCCAACTAGTTTTGTATGCTTGGAATGTTCTTTGTGTGTTTCTTAACTAGCTCGGCCCAAAGGGGTGTAGCCCCGAAATAAAACTGTGGAACGGCCCACTTGATTTAGTGTTACCCTTACCCTTATATAGGCCTTTGTAAGTAATCATCTTATTAATCTCAAAATTAATACAACAAACCCTAGTCTTTCTCACCCAATCTGCGACGATAAAAGAACCCCCCTCTTTTCGAGACTTCTTTGACTTGTGATTCGGTTAGTGACCCATACTCATATTAATTCTTGATTGTTTGTTTTGCTATGCATGAACCAAGTGTGACACTCTGGGTTTTCCCGAGTAACCATCTTGTATTAAATTGGCGTGTACATAATATTAAATGAAAGTTGTGATTTATCTTGACGTGCTATGTGTCGATAATGTGTACGTATAAAGTACATATATATATATATATATATATATATATATATATATATATATATATATATGAATGAGAGTATTGGTGAGCCGAGACCACCAAGACCACGATTCGAGACCACTCAGTCTCGAGTCAACAGTAAACAGTGGGCCGGTCGGGACATGGTCGTCTTTTAGCCCACCCGAAAGCCCATTAGGATGCACCGACTTGGGGATAGTATATAACTCATGAGGATGGCCAACCTTGCCACTTTTCACCATTTGCAACTTTTCCCTCACACTCACTCCCACACACTCTTCTTCATCCTCTCAACAAAACCCTAACAACATCACCCTCTCCTCTCTCTCGGATCCAAACGGTAGCATCAAGGTCTCGGATCAGATCACACACACCGATTGGAAGCTTCATTCTTCACTACTTCACACTTTTGTACCCACACTTGAATCGGTTAGTTGTTCCTTTTGTTGGTGCACTTGTGTCTGTACTTTGTCTGTATTTTGTTATGATATAAAACGATGTCTTTTGTTAGTCTTGTTTACGTCTTATGTTTGTTATATGTGTGTTGGATGTAAGGTTGACCAAGTCAACCATCCTCCTGGTTTGACTTGGCCAAACAGTTAACACATGGTTTTGTAATATGTTTGTGTCAAAGGATGAGTCATCGAAGCATTGTTTATATCCTTCGATGAGCTCGAAAGATAAGCCTTCGATGGATCTTAATGGACCTCGAAGGATATCATCCTTCGAGGTATATGTGGTCCTTCAACAGGTTTCAGTTCGACAGATGATCTTTCGATCAGTCTATCTGATCCTTCGACCAGACGATCTGTGATGAGTATATATAGTCATGTAATGTGTTCACTTCATTATGTGAGTGAACTTAGTCTTGTAGAGAGCGTATTTTCAGTTTGGTCAAGGGCTGTAACCGTGTCCACTGAAATACAAGAGAAAACTTTGATATCTTGTGTGTCTACCTTTCTCTTTGTAGCTTGTGTTCTCATAAAAACTACCGGTTTGCATTCTAGCTTGGATTCCGCACTTGCTAGTGTGTTAAACATAACAAGGATAAGGTTTAACCTCGACCTTCGGGGGACCTACAAGTGGTATCAGAGCCGTGGCTCTTTTCCTTGTTAAAAACCGAGTTTATACAAGACTTTGGAGTGTTTGGACAAAAACTCACATGGTTTAGCACCCGTTTTTAGTTTTTTCTCGCATTTCTAGACGTAAAAACGTGTTCTAAACTAACCGGGTGTGTTAAACGACGGGTTGGGTAACTTAAAAACTTGTTTTTAAGAAGTTTGGTAATTTCCGGCCAAATTCCGGCTTACTCCGATGACCGGTTTTCTAGATAAGAACCTTCTTTTTTAGGTAATATTTTATTGGTCAAATCTGATTTGGTAGAAAGTATGGTCTGAACATACCTTCTGCCGAAAGTTCTCTACCAACCAATCACCTTTTCACCAACCTGTCACCTTTTGTCTGCTGTGTCCGTACAGATCGAAGGATATCCTTCGAAGTCGAAAGATCATCTATCGATTAAGGGAGGTTCGATAGATAACCATCCTTCGAACATCCTTCGAAGTCTGTGACTTATCCTTCGATCCAAGGAATCTTTTCGAAGGATATATATTTCGATCTACAGTTCTTATTCGAAAGATAAGGATCCTTCGATTGGAGAATCTTTCGAAATCATTGTTCAAAATTCAACAGTGATTTTCGAACACTGTTGATCCTTCGAACAAGTATTGATCCTTCGATCCTAGTCTGTTTAAGTTTAACAAGTTTGTGTTTTTCAGGTCTTTCGATCAGGGATCCTTCGGCTGGTTGTTATCATTAGAGATATTAACATAGTCTGTGAAAATTAAATTTTAAAAAAAGGGGAAAACTTGTTTTTCAGTTTTTAAATCAATTTTCACTTAATATATTAATTTTTATAAAATGGGAACAAATGGTCAGTGGGATCCAACCGCGTGGACTCAAACTACTTTGACTCCACAATCATCAGCTACACAATCATCAGCTACGCAATCTGCATCAGATTTCAACAAAACTGCTTGGATGCAGGCTATTGCCCCACCTCAAGCTGCAATGATAACTGCAAATCAATGGGCATTGGTCACAAATCAAAGCAGCAGCATTCAAGCGATGATGCAGAACGACAGTGAAACTGGTACAAGCACAAAACCGCCAAAGCTAAATCACATCAATGATTTGGGATGGTGGAAAGAAAGGCTGAGAACTTATGTTCAGGGGCAAGGTCAAGATCTATGGATGTGCTTTTTCACCTCATTTGACAATGATTTGGAATTTGCAGGATCTAATCCAGAAACTTACCGCACTATGTCTGATGATGATAAGAAGAAATTTGAGTTAGAAAAGAAAGCATTCATGATTCTCACACAAGCTCTTCACAAAGACATTTACCACCAGTTTGTTTACTGCACGACTACTAAAAGCTTGTGGGATATGCTCACGTTACGATGTGAAGGAAATGCTCAATCTAGAAAGATCAAGCAAGAATTACTGAAGAAAGAGTTTGAAGGATTCACGTGTATGGAGAATGAGACTTTGGCAGAGTTATCTACAAGGTTCCATCACTTGTTGAGCGAGATGTTTGCTTTTAGAGTCACTGCCACTCCACAAGAAATGGTGAAGAGATTCGCTGATAGCTTACCAGCAAAGTGGAGCAGTTTTCTTGAAATTCTCAAAGAAATGGTGTTCTAGACACAATCACCGTTTATGAGTTAATTCAAAAATTGGAGAACAAGGATGTAGAAGAAAAGCTTAAGGCAAAAAGAACACTAACTCCTCAAAATCCAGAGATGTACTATGGGATTGCAGGAGGTATCAGTGGAGAAAAACCAGCCTCTCAACACGCAAAGCTTCAAACAGCTTTCATCTCAAACACCGGACCTTCCACAACAAATCAGTTTGATCCTTCAGCATACACGACGATGTATTCAAGACCAGATTCTTCTTCTCAACAACAGTGTGCAACCGACAGCTCAACAATTCACACCACCGCCTTTCTTAGACCCAAGCAGAGCTCAGCAGCAACAACCGCAACAGCAAGGGTTTTATGGAAGCTCTTCAAACTTTCAAGCCACTTCCAATCCGAACACAGTCAGATTAGACACTTCCAACTTTTCCAAAGTCACTGTCGAAATAGCCAAGGAACATATGGAGATGTTGAACACCTTGGTTAGTGCTTATTGTGGATTAGTCACAGGTCAGATTGGGAATATCAATCTAACCAATGAAGATTATCAGCAAGTGGATAAAGAAGAGTTTGAAATGATGGATATCAAATGGGCTTTTGCTAGTGCAATTCGAAGAGCAAAGGAGTTTATGGAAAGGACGGGGAGAACCAACTTGGAAAGCAACAACAACACCAAGTATGGCTTTGATAAGAATGCTGTCACTTGCTTCAATTGTGGTGAAAAGGGTCACTTCAAGCGGGAGTGTCAGAAGCCACCTAAGCAAGGAAATCAGAATCCCTTCAGGAATCAAGGACAGCCACAACAACAATCGAACAACAATTCTGTCAGATCAATAGTTCCCGTTGGAGGAAATGCATCTGGATCCACAAACACTAATCCCCACAGAGGATTGGTTGTTCAAGCTGATGAAATCTGCAACTGGAACCTTCAGCTTGGAGAAGGAGGAAATGGTGGAACAGCATGTTATGCTAAAGTGTTTGAGAAGGTAGTAGAACCCGTGTCTGCTGGTGAATCTTCAGAAGATGAAGATAGTTCGGGTTATAGTGGGAGCATGGATGGGGAATCACTTGATGCTGGTGATTTATCAAGTGATGCTTTAGATTTGGAGGTTGATGAGATTTTGGCTGAAGCTGAAGCATTATGCAAGAGGAGATCAATTCTCTGCCAGAAATCTGCTGGAACTTCCGAGAAGCTTGCTCAGTTCTTCTCTGAAGATGGATCTTTTTCTTTTCATACAGCCTTTATGGCTCACGTAGAAGGTCAGACTTCTCAGGTATATGATACTAATTCTGACTCTATTTCTGTTCCTATTGAATGTGTAAAGTGTTTAAAATATGCAGAAAAGGAAAGTCAGTTTAAAATCACACACAAACACAATCAAGAATTGATTGTAGATCTTTCTAATGCAACCAAAGCTAACTTGTTTTTAACCTGAAATGAAAAGGAATTTAAAGCAACAATTGCGTCATTAAGACATGATGTTTCAGAATTACAAAAGGCTGTTTTGCGAAAACAACATGCTAAGAATAATCTTATTGACACAATTGAAAAGCAAATGGTAGAGTTAGCAACAACTCGATGTGAATGTGAGACAATTAAGCAGAAATTGGAAAGCTATTCCAATTCCCGCTATGTATTGGATCACATCATTGACGTTCAAAGGAAAAAGGGGGATGCAAAATGTATTGGATTCAAATCATGTCCTCCCCCAATAAATCAGAATTACTCCAAATTGCCTGATGACGAGGATATGCCCCGTTTTGAACCTACTGTGCCACTCGGTCTAGATGACTTTGCAGCAGGCCTCGGGTTCACAACCGGTACATCATCCTTGGGTCAATCAGAATCTGAGAATGTGACAGATTCATCGTGTGATAAGGAATAGCGTCCTCCCATTATTGAGGATGCTGATTCTTCGGACGATGAATCTGAAGAAATTGTGAAACAACAGTCTAACTCGGTTACAACAGATATTCCAATCGAGAATCACATCCTGTGTGATCCACCAGTGAAACCGAGTAAGACTGAAATGTCAAAAGCAAAGGAGTCCAATGTATCTAGCCTTGAAGGGAATAATTTGTTGTACACGCTCAAAGGAGATAGCAAAATCTACTCTAACAAAGATTTTCCAATTAAAAATGTAAATCAAGATTTAATTGAGCAAAATTTTGAAGGATGCACTGATAAGTTTTTGGGGAACAAAAGTGGCAAAGTTACAGTCACTCAATGTGATCCAATTCCGTGTGAACAAATTAGAAAACAATACGGAAACCAAAAACTACCAATTGAGCGAAAACAACAAGTCAACTCCGGAAAGGGTAAGGTACAGGGAAAGAAGGCTCAGAACAAGAATGTTCAAGCACCTAAAGTTCAGCAGCCTAAGACTGAACAACCAAAGGTTCAACAACCTAAAGTTGAACAGTCTAAGGCTACTCAACCTAAGGCTGCACAACCTAAAATTCAACAATCAAAGGTTGAGCAACCTAAGGTTCAACAACAAAATGTGCAAAACAAAAGAGCTCCTGTTAAGAAACGAGAACCGAAAATGAACTTTGTTGGATCCACGGGTTCAGACAAACTTGAAACATTTCAGGATAAATCTAACGTTGATTTTGTAAAACAAGTTAGAATTTTAAAACGAAATCATCAGAATAATTACACCCAACACACCAACGGATGTGATTTAGGTCCAAGCACGTCTAGATCACAAAGTTCATCGTCTGGTTCTCCGTCTGGTCATCAACATGTTTCTCCGAAGTTTGTAGAGCGGAGAACATGTTTTGAATGTGGCACAGTTGGGCATATTGTAAGATATTGCCCACACGTGCAAAAGCTGAAGTCAAAAACGAGTGCTCCCCAAGAAATCAATTACCAAAAACGACCAGTTTCCCCGAAACAAGACCCACGTGTCTTGAAAGAAAGGGAAAAGAAGTTAAAGCAAAAGAATCAAAAGGTAATTGAAAAGGCATTAAATCAGAGGTCAAAGAAGAAAAACCTGTACAAGCAAAACCTGAAACTGTAAAACCAGTAAATGCTAAAACAATAAATTCAAATACTGGTAAAAGACAAACAGCTTGGAAGCAAAAGCAGGTAATTCAATCAGGGGGAGCACCACAGGTTGTTTTTCCTAATCATCAAGTGATTGAAATCACTTTCCTTGATGATCAAGGACGACCCAAGTCCACAAAGGATTGGGTCCCCCTCTCAAACTGATAAGTTAGTGCATGTGCAGGCAGCTCCAGGAGGAACTATTAATAGTTATTGGATTGTTGATAGTGGGGCTTCCAGGCACATGACGGGCGACTATCGTCTTCTTTTCGATGTGCGAAGTATAAGAGGAGGATATGTTGCGTTTGCTGGAGAAAAAGGAGGGTATATCACCGACGAGGGAATAATCTCAAATGGAGTTGTGAGTTTCGACAAAATCAATTATGTGCAACAGTTGGATCACAATCTCCTGAGTGTTTCTCAGATCTGTGACAAGAAGTTCACCGTGCATTTTGATGATGCCGGTTGTTATGTGCTGAAGCCAGGATTCAAGATTCCCGAAGAATGGATTCTCTTATCAGCACCAAGAGTTAATGATTTGTATGTCCTCGATATGAGCCAAGCAATAACTAAGTCCAAACAAGTTACTTGCTTTATTTCAAAAGCCACTGAAAAGGAGACGATCTCTTGGCACAGACGGATGGGTCATATTCACCTCAGAAAAATGAATCACCTTGTCAAAAACAATCTGGTGAGAGGTGTCAATGTGAAGAATTTTCAACTTTAAGATGTCTGTGTGCCGTGTCAGAAAGGGAAGCAGATCAAGAAATCACATCCATTGAAGAAGGCTAACACTGTAAACATGCCACTCGAACGTCTGCATATGGACCTTTTCGGCCCAGTCAAAAACAAGAGTGTGCACGGGGAGGTTTTCTGCTTGGTAGTCACTGATGACTATTCAAGATTTTCATGGGTTGCTTTCATGGTCCACAAGAGCGAGACTCCAGAAATTCTAAAGAATTTGATCACCTTGTTGGAAAATCTTTATAATCTAAAGGTGAGGCGAATTCGAAGCGACAACGGAACCGAGTTCAAAAACAGGGTTATGGATGAATTTTGCACTGCAAAAGGAATCCTTCATGAATACAGCTCTCGGTACACGCCACAACAAAACGGAGTCGCTGAAAGAAAGAACAGAACCTTAATTGAGACTGCAAGAACCATGTTGGTTGAGTCTCATCTTCCAGTTCGATTCTGGACTGAAGCTGTTGCCTCGGCTTGCTACACGTTAAACAGGGTTCTCATAGTGAAAAGACATGGCAAAACGTGCTTCGAACTCCTACACAAGAAGACTCCTGACTTGGAATATCTAGAACCTTTTGGTGCACCATGTACCATGATTGAGCCTGACGGGAAGTTTGGTGCCAAAGCTATCGAACGTTACTTCCTTGGGTATGCTACTCCTAATCTGCGAGTATGGAACCTGACTACCAAGAAGATTGAAGAGTGGGGTGAAGTAAAAGTTCAAAGATATTCTAATCCACCGAAGCCTTCTGGAGATCCATGGATGTTCGATTATGATGGTCTTTTCGACTCATTCAATCTGCCGACATTTGATGATGACAATGCAATTGCTCAAATGTTGTCTGAAAGCGAGAATGCGACTGGCTCTCAGTTAGTTCGCCCAATCATTGTTGACTCACAAGCATCTTCTTCTGTCAACAATCTCGTTTCAAATGAGGTGTTTAATGATGCTGTCGACTACAATTTGTCATCGGAAGATGAGGAGTATGTTGATGCAAATGATGGTGAAGCACTGCGTCCGGTTCAAGGTACTTCAGAAGCAACGGATCCAGTGTCTGCGCCAATTGTCCAAGAAGAAAATGCATCATCTTCTACAACTCAACAGCTTCAGAATGATATCGGGAATTTAAATATCAATAACTTGAGGACCAGTGTTGAAATTCCTCCAGTTTCTGAAACCCGAATTCATAACATTCATCCTCAGCAGAATATTATAGGTGATGTTCTCAGTGGTGTAAGGACAAGGAATCAAATCAGAAATAACGAAAATGCTGGCTTGTATGCTGAGATATGAGAATCGGGACAACAAAATGATTGGTCTTTCGCCTGCTATGTTAACCAAGAAGAGCCTAGATCTTGGAAGGAGGCATTGAAAGATGATTCCTGGGTGGAAGCCATGCAAGAAGAACTTCAGCAGTTCGAGAAGTTGGGCGTATGGAAATTGGTTGATAGGCCCGACCACTACAAGAAGATCGGAACTCGTTGGTTGTTTAAGTGCAAGAAGGACGACCGTGGGATTGTTGTCCGAAACAAAGCAAGGTTAGTTGTTCAAGGCTTCAGTCAGATAGAAGGTATTGACTACAATGAAGTGTATGCACCTGTTGCACGTCTGGAGGCTATTAAAATCTTTCTAGCCTACGCATCCTTCAAGAAATTCAAGGTGTACCAGATGGATGTTAAAAGTGCATTTCTTCACGGAGTAGTCGAAGAGGAAGTATATGTCGAGCAACCACCGGGATTTGAAGATCCATTACATCCTGACAGAGTTTTACTACTTAACAAAGTATTATATGGTCTTCATCAAGCACCTCGAGCCTGGTATGAGACACTGTCTACCTACCTGCTGAACAACGGGTTTAGACAGGGTTTGATCGATTGTACCCTCTACATCAAAGAAAAAGGTGAAGATCTTCTGTAGGTACAGGTATACGTCGATGACATTATCTTTGGTTCTACCGATGATAAGTTATGCAACGAATTTGAGAAGGTGATGCAAGATCGATTCGAGATGAGTGCGATGGGTGAAATGACGTTCTTCTTGGGTTTGCAAGTTAATCAGTCCGAATCTGGAATTTTTATCCATCAAACCAAGTACGTCGGAGACATCTTGAGCCGGTTCCAGATGTCTGATTCGAAGCCAATTTCTACTCCTCTTCCGCAGAATCACGGGATTACTCCGGATGAAAAAGGGGAAGCTGTGGACTCTTCACTTTATCGTGCTATGATTGGATCTTTAATGTATCTCACCGCATCAAGACCCGACATTATGTATCCAACGTGCCTTCTCGCCAGATACCAAGCGAATCCGAAGGTCTCTCACTATGCTGCTGTCAAAAGGATTTTTCGTTATCTGAAGGGTTGCCCTGACACCGGGTTATGGTACCCTAAGGATGATAACTTCGATCTCAAGGCTTACAGTGATTCTGATTTCGGCGGCTGCAAGGAAGATGGCAAATCAACTACAGCAGGATGTCAGTTCTTAGGCAATCGCCTAGTCACTTGGCAGTGCAAGAAGCAGACATGTGTGGCTACGTCTACATGTGAAGCGGAATACATTGTTGCGTCTAGTTGCTGCTCCCAAGTTCTATGGATCCAACAACAGATGCGGGACTACGGTTTTGAATTCCTAACTACTCCTATTTATGTTGATAATGAAGCTGCTTTACAGATCACTAGAAATCCTGTACAGCACTCAAAAACGAAGCACATCGATATTAAATATCACTTCATATGTGATTGCTTTGAAAAGAGACTTATCGATGTGGTTCACATTCATACCGATCACCAACGTGCCGACCTTTTTACCAAAGCATTTGATAAATCAAGATTCGATTATTTACTTTTGGTAAACGGCATAAAGGTGAAGCAAGAGTAACCGACATCGGGAAATCGTTTTTGTAAATATTTTTCTAAAACCAAAAATCCAAAAATATGTTTTTACTTTATTTTATTTTTGAATTTTAGGGGGAGAAAAATTCAGAAAAACACAAAAATAATAGAAAAACAAAAATGAGTTTCTTGGCAATATAAGAGAAAATGATATTACATCAGAGGTCGGTCGAAACATGTTTCTAGAAATCAAAAGAAAAGAAAATGATAAGTAGCTCTACTAATGATGTACCGGTAGACTCACGATCATTTTAAAGTATGCAGGAGATATAAACATAACGAACTGAAAACCGTGTGGGAACCGCTCATTGGCATATGGTCTTGGTACCGAAATTTCGTTTGATAGATTGCCAAGGTTTTGAGATATTCGGGGTTTATGATGTTTATCATCTGGGTATCATGGTTGTTTCTATAAAAGACAAAGTCTAGTTCTTCCATGATACCATACATACGTGTACATATCTCATACTGCATTCGACCTCAATAAGTGATAAACAATCACATGTCCAAACAAATAAGTGATAAAATATCACATTTATCCGGGAGTCAAGTTCGTCTCTCTGCTGTACGGAAGTACTGACCTGTTCACGGACTTGCTCCTGTGCCCTCATGCATATGAAAATCAAGTTCCTCATCAATAAGGGATTTCATCACATAGGGCTTGGTTTTCAAACTCAAATAAGTGACTTGTTCACATTTTATATACGTTAAAAACGGATGATAAATGGTATACTCGCCAGTAAGATGAACTCTCGTGCATACCTTGATACGGGAATGTGTCGTGAGTGGATGAACACCGGTCGGTAAGTATAAATCATACCTTAAATGTATCTCAATGTATTATGATTACACTTGATCGCTGAGTTTAAGTGGATAACAATATCGGTAATTGTGGTAGAATACTTATCCACATCTGTATAAGAATATTAAAAGGAAATGTGTTTTGACAAAAGACCGCAAACTGATATGATTCTCTTCGCCAGAAACTCGCAAAAATATTGTTGTGTTTGTACATATTTATTTACTGCTTAACTTTACTGCTTAACTTTTATTGTCTTTTTAAACAGTTTTGTGGTTTGGTGCATATCAGCACGACATTAGCGGTGATGTCGTTTGATAACATTCAAAGGATATTAAAATTGTTGTCTTTTATTTTATCAAAATCCAAAAAGATTTTCAATTTAATCTTATTTTTGATTAACCAATGTTGGTGCTCGATCCGATACCTGTCAAGCCGAGATACTTCATAAAACTGACCTTTGCAGAACTTCATAACGGGCAATTTTTCAAAACGGTCGTTTCTGAAAACTTTTAAGAATTTGAAGGGTTTGAATTGCAAATTCCCAAAATCCAAATTGTTGGTGAAAATCTGATTCTTCGAGGAAGCAATGGCCCTCGAAAGATCAGATGGTCAATGAAAGTCAATCTTGATGCTCGAAAGATGAATTGGTCAACGAAGGATTTGACCAATTGGATCCTTCGAGCTGATCACACTTTTCGAAAGATGGACCAGGTCGAAAGATATCCTTCGAGGATCGTCTTTCGAAGTTGTTGAGGGTCTCCACAAATATCTGGTATCTTTCGATCCAGATCTGGATCCTTCGACCCAAAATCTCATCTTTCGAAGCACCTTTTCATCTTTCGAAAGGTTATTAATCCTTCGAGGCGGTTTGCGTTTCGAGGACAGAGTATAAAAAGGGACCTTCTTCTTCATTTCAACATAACAGTCAAATTTTATCACACAAAAATCCTCTGATCCTACCAAAACTCTGCCAAAATCGAAACAAAAATTTAAGCTATCAGGTTTACAACAACAATCACGGTAGGATAACCCTAATACACTTTACAAACAACAATCTGTGTTAGGATAATCCTCATCTGATCATGTGATTCTAATTTTTCTTGTTCTCATACTTATGAAAATGATGGATGATATGTGATATATATGTAATGTGATAATGTTGTAAATATGTTAGTGGTAGGTTTTTGATGATCATAAGGTTGTTAACATGGGATGGTAGTTCCTGATGCTCTTGGGTTTGGGTTAACAAGAGCTTTGTTTTGGGAATTTGGTCTAAATCGGACACAGAAGTAATGTATTTGACACTAAGATGTTGATGTTTTTAAATGGTTTTGATGTTGTTGTTTTTAAATTGTTTGAAACACACTTAAAACTCACTTAAAACAATCACCGGAAAACACGTCGATGAACAGTGTCACCGGAAAACATCCTTCGATGATGTCTCTTAACCTCGAAAGATGGACTGCAAAATATCCTTCGAACTGAGACTCGAATGATACTAAGCTTTTCGAAGGATTCATCTTTCGATTGATCAGATCTTTCGACTGACCAAAATATCTTTCAAGAATTAATGATCTTTCGTAAGTTGATCCTTCGATAAGGCCTTTCATCTTTCGAGGAAAATAACATCTTTCGATCAAATTGTCATCCTTCGAGTCAAGTGTCAATCCTTCGATGTCTAAATGGAATCCTTCGAGGAAACAACACTTAGAAATTTTTCAAGAAACTGAAATCTTTCTAAGTGTGAAATCTTTGTTGTCTGTTTGACTATTTTCTCATTACGTGTCCTTGTTTTCATGAACAGAAATGGCACCGAAAGTTCAGAAAGAGAAGAAGGAACGGGCAAAACCAACTAAGAAAGAAAAGTCTGAGCTTGAATCTATGTCCGAGCCAAGACACAATATGGCCGCGTATCTGCAACCGGAAGACAAAGTTAGTCCGGAATTCGATGAGATAATGCAGTATCTTCACCGGGCACGAATCAATTATGCCATTACTACACAACACACAGCTTATCAGTCCCAGATCAAGGAATTCTGGAATTCTGCTGTGGTTGAAACAGTGAATAACCAAGAAGTGGTTAGAGGATTCGTTACTGAGAAACCCGTGGTGATCACCGAGAACACCATCAGAGCGCGTTAGCAATTGGGAGATCAACCAGAAGATTCGACTTCTATTGATTTACAGTGTCAGCGTGGTTTATTGATGAGGCTACGTTACTCCGAGAATGTGCTAGCAAATCAGATAAACAAAGGGTTCATGCCGTTACGATACAAGTTTTTATTGCATATTCTTATTCACTGTCTGAGAAACAAACGGTCTGGATACGATCTGTCGCCTATTGAATTGACGGGATTGTTTACGGCTTTAATTCTGAACAAGCCGTTCAACATATCACGTTACATTTTTGACCATATGAAAGAGAATGCCAGCAGGCCACTTCTGTCAGCAAATCAACGGACGTCAACCAAGTTTTGGTTATATCCAAGATTCTTGCAAATGATGATAGATGATCAGATTCCGAATCTTCCCAAGGTTGAGGCAGACGTTCTACCAGTTAATCCGATGAACGAGCGTACATTGCTGATCTTCAAGTCTATGTCTAAGTATAAGGAATCCGATCCAGTCAGAAAGCTTATTGGCCACCTCGATGATCCGGCCTACGAGGCACCACAGAACAACAAGTGGCGTCGAGATGGAAGTGATTCTGATGACGAAGAGCCCAGGTTAATCGAGTTAGCTAACACACAACTCGGGGCTAAGCACGGAATTAAAGCATCGAGCAAGAAGTCTGCTGGCAGTTCCAGTGCTGCAACACATTCTGAAATTGATGTGAATGTTGTAGCAGAAGAAGTTCAAGGAGTGTTCGTCGATTCTGATGTTCGTGGTAGTGCAGGTGGAGATGGTGGTACTGCAAGTCGGTCAGGCGATGATGCGACCGACAAAGGTAAAGGTAAGGCGGACGAGCCGAGGAGGTTGGTGGATGAAAGCAGTTCATCTTCTGATGATGAAGGAGGTTCTGGTAATAATGATTCGTCTTCTGAGGATGATAATCCTCCTCCACCAGGGATGCGAAAGGTTTATGATCAGCGCGGGAATCTTCGTGGTCTTGAACGTATAGAGAAACGGGTTAGTGCCGCAGAATCTGACAAAGATGATGATTATATTCCTGCTGCCCCTGGTTTGGTTAGAAAGGAGAGGAAAGCAGGAAAACAGGGTACTCGTACTTCGAAGAAATCAAAGGACGGATCAGGGTCAATGGGTGAAACTGCTGGTGATGTCACTATACCTGATTCGATCCAGCGTTCAACGCCTCCAGAGCATCAGCTACCTCCTGTCAGTGATCAATTAACTACATCAGAGATGCTGGCGCTGGTCTCTTCTCCGCAGACGTCTTCTGGGACACGCACGGCAACTGTTGATCAACAGCCGCCTGCAACTCCTGTCTCAGGTACACACACACGTCCTCCTCTTGTTATTACTGGTCCAACAGGTACTTCCGGTCCATCTGGTCAGTCTGGCTCCTCAAGACCTGAGCCTTCACGGCCGACTCTAGCAGAAACATTGTCTGGTTTGTCTGACGCTGAGAGAATTCACTTCCTGATCGAACAAGTCAGTGAATTGGGTAACTTAGTCGGTTGGCATACTAGAAAGATTGAAGAGTATCGTGTACAGCGAACACAGGATGTGGAGGCACACAACAAGCTAGTCTCAATTGTTAGTGCACAGAATCTTAAGATAAAAGAACAAGCTCTAGAGATTGAAAGACTGAAAGAAGCAAACAGGGCTCGTGATAGGGAAGTTGAGATAATGAAAGGGCATAGCACTGTGTTAGAGCATGAGGCAAAAGTGTTAAAGCAGAAGCATGAAGAGTTGTCGGATCGCTATAAAAATCGTGATGGTCGATTAATAGAAGCCTTCAAGCCTGTTCAAGCAAACTTCAAGAAAATTGATCACAAAGTAGTTACGCTTTGGAATGAAAGGTGCAAAGCATTAGGCATCGTTCCCTCAAAGCGTGGCGATGACAAAGACGATGATGCAGCAAATCCTGATCAACCAGCTGCCTCAGGTTTCGGTACAACTGCATCCGGTGCTGCAGGTGGATCTGGTACGTCTCAAGATACTCCTACTGCTCCTCCAACAGCTACTACTGGTCCGTCTGAGCAGACTGAAACGTTGGAAGCTTCGGCAGGGTTTGAACATGTTAGTCTTGAACTGGAAGCGTTTACCGATCTCCCTGAATCCTCAATTGCTCAACAGTATCATCCAGTCACGGGTGAATTATTAGAAGAGGGAGAACACGTTACAGAGATGTCTGATGAACGTATATTAGCTCTGAAGGAATTGGATGAAGTTGATTTGAAGTTGATCGATGCTACTCTGTTAGTTCCGAACGAAACCGATTTCTCTACGATTGAAGAAATCTTCATCGGTTCGGATCCAGAACGTCCTGTTTATGTTGGTCAAGATAATGCGGAGTTTAATGCACTTGATGATGAGTTTGTGGCGGCAAAGACAACAGAATTTACCAATCTTTCTTCAGATTCTCCTACAGCTCAAGAAAACCGTGAGAAGACCGTGAACGAATGGCGAGCGGATTTCCTAGCTAGGAATCCTCCTCCGCTCCCTCCGTTGGATCAGGCTAACTACATGAATCTGGAAAAGAATCAGGCTCGAGGTCGTATTATCAGCTGGATGTTCATCAAGGAGCTTCACTGCATGGTTGTGAAGCGAGAATGCGGCTTTCAGTACTTCAGGTCTCTTCTCAGCATTCTTTCACTTCCTTATTATGATGTTGCGGTTTTGGCTCAGCTGAGGGTTATTAATCGAGTCGAAGACAAAATGGTGGATCTGTTCGCCAAGAAGATCAGGTTGGAACGAAGAATTGGTTGGAAGGATCCGCTATATAAGCCACAATTCCCTTGATACGAGCAGATCAGGTTTACGCTTGATCCAGATACAAATACTGCTCGTTATCGATTGGTTTATGATCCTCCGAAGTTGATGAAGAAAATACCGTTGTTGAAGATGAGGACAGATTTTCTGGGTAACTTTCGTTGCTGAGTTTATGATGCAGATACTGGAGAAGCCGTGATCTTATTCCAAGACAGTCAGGAGAACTTTCGAATGATAGATCCGATGTGGATTACTAACATGTCCAGGTCAGATATTATTATTCTTAAGGATCACGAGATCAACTACTTGTGAATGCGGGAAGTGAATGGTCAAGCAATGAAGTTTCAGAAGATGGCTTTGTATTGCTTCAACCTACTTGTGAATGCGGGAAGTGAATGGTCAACGCATCACTTAACGGTTGAAAGGACGTCAGAGACTTGAAGACACGAAGAGCGAGACAAAGCAACAGCCAAGGGGGAGTTTGTTGGTGCACTTGTGTCTGTACTTTGTCTGTATTTTGTTATGATATAAAACGATATCTTTTGATAGTCTTGTTTACGTCTTATGTTTGTTATATGTGTGTTTGATGTAAGTTTGACCAAGTCAACCATCCTCCTGGTTTGACTTGGCCAAACAGTTAACACATGGTTTTGTAATATGTTTGTGTCGAAGGATGAGTCATCGAAGGATTGTTTATATCCTTCGATGAGCTCGAAAGATAAGCCTTCGATGGATCTTAATGGACCTCGAAGGATATCATCCTTCGAGGTATATGTGGTCCTTCGACAGGTTTCAGTTCGACAGATGATCTTTCGATCAGTCTATCTGATCCTTCGACCAGACGATCTGTGATGAGTATATATAGTCATGTAATGTGTTCACTTCATTATGTGAGTGAACTTAGTCTTGTAGAGAGCGTATTTTCAGTTTGGTCAAGGGCTGTAACCGTGTCCACTGAAATACGAGAGAAAACTTTGATATCTTGTGTGTCTACCTTTCTCTTTGTAGCTTGTGTTCTCATATAAACTACCGGTTTGCATTCTAGCTTGGATTCCGCACTTGCTAGTGTGTTAAACATAACAAGGATAAGGTTTAACCTCGACCTCCGGGGGACCTACACCTTTCACTATAGTTGGCAATGTATGATAAAAATATGTGCATGATGAATCATATACATGTTCTAAAAGGATAGGTGGGTTAAAGTGACTAGATGATTAGGGTGATTAGCTTAATGATAGATTTTATGTATGAACCATGATGCCTTGATGATTCCTTGTCGTGTTGATATGAAACTTTCTTGATATGATTTTATATGTGTGAAGGTGTGTTATGATGATTAGATGATGAATTATCATGTCCCTCATAAAGTAACAAGGTTGTGTGTGTGAAGATTGAATTGTTTTAAGGGGATTTAGTCTGTTTAGATGAATGGTAGGCAAGGAAATTATAAGTGGATGAAACTGTGAAGAACATGTTGAATATGATATGAATATTTGAATATGCTGTGTTTGATCCGTTTGAATTGAGAATTGGACAAGAAAACATGTTTGTGCATTGTGGTTGGATAGTACACAATTTCATGAACATGCAATTTCTTTGGATAGTACATCAAAGATTCTAGAAGGTTTCCACCTATGCACGCATCCGTGATTGCGAGTCGAGACCTCCGGTTGCGACTCGAGATCAAAACGTGACAACTCGAGACAGACTTCAAGGACTCGAGACCTGCAAGGTCTCGACTTGAGACTTCATGATCTCGACTCGAGATTGGACTCGAGACCCCTGAGGTTGCGACTCATGCCAACATCACTCGAGACCAAAATGTGATAACTCGAGATCTCCTGGTTGCGACTCGAGACCGTGCGTTCTCGAGTCGAGACCACCTTGTCTCGACTGGGCTGCCTACCTTGGTTATTGGGCCACAATGTGTTATGTTTGGACTATATGCTTTACTGGGCTGTGTGTTAACTGTTACTGTCTAAACCGTGTAATTATTAGAGCAGGCCCAATAACTTAAATGATAACTGCATGCATTCTATGTGTTAGATACATGTAGGATGTACGTGATTACTTGTGCCCCCAAACCTGACCTATACTGGTAACCATGGTAGGACGTGGTGACCAGCAAGCTTGACCAAGTAAGCTAATCTGCCGAGCAACCCAAGGTGAGTTCACAACTTAAAGCATGTGTTCCCGGTGGATTGGGAAACGGAACTAAAAACAACACTATCCCCTTGTGAGGGATACAAACTTACTTTTCTTCCCTTGTTACTGGGAACTCTTAGTTAATTACTGTTTATACGAAATGCAACGGGCAACACTAAACGAAACTCTATCACTTAAGTCCCTACTACTTAATACCAATTAGTCGCCGGGGCCAGGCGAACGGGTTATTAGTTGATAGCGCTATTTAGGTCTTACCAGCCTCACACTGTGCCCGTGTATGGGATCGGGAGTGAAGTAATAGACTTTGGTAAGTCAGTCAATGATGATAGAACATTGACAAACGGGGCACTTTACGGAAACGTACGGTCACATGAAGTATTTGGTATTGGAAAAACAGTTTAGTCGCTTACTTATGGGGTAGCTCCCCATGGCATGTATAAACAGATAAATTAACTAGTGAAACAAGTTTTGGGTAATTAAAAACTGGACAACTCGTGGACTCGCCAACATTTTTGTCGATACCCTACTGTATGCTTTGCAGGTACCCAGTGACTTAGGAGCTTGCTACTTGGGGATGTGTAGTGGTCGTCTAACCCATGTGTTGGGTTCTAAATAACATGAACCATGAACTTTGTTTTAAACTGTTTCGTCTATGCTTCCGCTACTTATGTTACTATTTGAACTTAAAACTTTTGAACTTGGTTATGATATTTGCTAACCCGGTGGTTAGTGAATACTACTTTTGCTATTAATTAAATTGCTCAGTACAATTGGTGGCTGGATCCTGGTCAGTCACGCCCTCAAGCGGATGGTACTCCGCATGTGGATTTTGGGGGTGTGACAGATTGGTATCAGAGCCATTGGTTATAGTGAACATGGTTTTAAAAGGGGGAATCTTTTTGAGAAAAACCAAACTATAACCCGTGACTCGTGACGACACTACACTCCAAGTGCAAGACTCAACCCATTAGACCTCATAGCTTGGACTAGTGTTTACTTGCTTGCTTGCTTTATGCTTTCTGTTCTGCTATACGTACTAGTGTGCCTAGTTAGATAGATACACCTCCCTCTTCTATCTCATTCTCGCTATATTACGACATCACACTCATACTATGTTTTCTGGTTATGAAGACAATGAGTGGACGCGGAAGAGGAAACGTTAACATGACGCAGGCTTAGTTCACTAATCTGATAAACACGGTGGCTGCGGCTTTCGCAGCTCACCCTGGAGGTCAGCATGCGCCTGTGCAACCACGTGTTTGTACTTTCAAGACCTTCATGGATTGCAAGCCTCTCCCTTTCAATGGCACTGAGGGTGCCATAGGTCTTCTGCACTGGATCGAGAAGGTCGAAGCTGTGTTCGCTGTCTGCGAGTGTCCCCCTGCTAATTGGGTGAAGTTTGCTACTGGTACACTTGAAGGAAACACGCTTTCCTGGTGGAAGGCACAAATTCAGATGCTTGGTTTGGAAACTGCTAATGCTACTGCGTGGGAAGATTTCAAGGATATGATCAAAGAAGAGTACTGTCACAGGGATGACATCCACAAACTCGAGAACGAGTACTTTGAGCTTAAGATGGTTGGGTCAGAGATTGAGACCTACACCAAACTGTCCAACGACTATGCTGCCCTTTGCCCAAACATGTCTCGACCTATGTACAGAAGGATCGAATTGTACATTAAGGGTTTGGCCCCAGAAATTCGAAGCCATGTGACCTCAGCCAACCTCAACACCATTCAGCCAGTCGTCCGCCTTGCTCACAAACTCACTGATCAGGTTGTGGAACAGGGCAAGTTGCCCAAAAGGATCTGATGGAACTTCTGGTGATAACAAGCGCAAGTGGGAAGGAACCCAAAGCAAAGATGCTAACCCCACTCAGGCCCCGACTCGGCAAAGGAAAACTGAAAACAACAAAGGCCCTCAGCAACAGGGTGGCTATCGAGGGAACCACCCCAAGTGTAACAAGTGTAACCGACATCACAGCGGGCCATGTGGCAAAAGTCAGTGTCAACGATGCAACAAGATGGGGCATGAAGCCAAAGACTGTAGGAGTCAGTTTCCAGCTAGGCAGAATCAGCAACAACCGCAACAACAACAGCAGCAAGGAAATAATCGTGGGTGCTACAAATGTGGAGCAACGGGGCACATGCGAAGGGATTGCCCTGAACTAAACCAGAATCGCAACAATAACCAGGGAGCTGGGAACAACGATCAAAACAACAACAATGCTGGGAATGGTGCAAGAGGAAGGGCTTTTGTCATTGGAGCTGGAGAGGCAAGGAATGACCCCAACGTCGTAGCGGGTAAGTTCCTACTCGATGATCGTTATGTTTCTGTATTGTTTGATTCCGGGGCTGATGCTAGTTATGTATCCCTACGTATTAGTAAGAAGCTTAAGCACCCGCCTGCGTTATTAAGTTCTAAGCATATCGTCGAGTTAGCTAATGGTAGAAACATCGAGGCCTCACATGTGACCCATGACTGCAAGCTAGTATTGTCTGGTCAGACGTTTAGTATCGATCTTTTCCCTGTCAATCTTGGAAGCTTCGATGTCGTCATTGGTATGGATTGGTTGTCCAAACATCGCGCTGAAATCCTCTGTCAAGAGAAAATGGTTCGCATCCCCCGCCGTTCTGGCAAACCCCTCATCATTCAAGGTGACAAAGGCGGAGAAGTCACAGGCATCATCTCATTCTTAAAAGCCCAGAAGTGTTTACGAAAGGGGCACGCCGCCATCTTAGCATTTGTCACCGACACTCAGGAGAAGGAAAAGAGGATTGAAGATTTTCCAGTGGTACGCGACTACCCCGAGGTATTTCCTGAAGAACTATCTGGACTTCCTCCCCATCGTCAGGTTGAATTCCAAATCGAGTTAGCCCCCGGAGCCGCACCTATAGCTTGTGCGCCTTATCGACTAGCACCAGCCGAACTTAAGGAACTTTCTACGCAACTACAAGAACTATTGGATAAAGGATTTATCCGTCCTAGTTCGTCGCCCTGGGGAGCACTAGTGCTCTTTGTTAAGAAGAAGGATGGCACATTCCGAATGTGCATCGACTATCGTGAGCTAAACAAGGTTACCATCAAGAATCGCTACCCTCTCAGACGTATCGACGATCTATTCGATCAGTTGCAAGGATCGAGCTACTACTCTAAGATTGACCTGCGGTCAGGTTATCATCAGCTGAGACTCCGTGATGAAGACATCTCCAAAACTGCCTTCAGAACTCTTTATGGTCATTATGAATTCCTCGTCATGCCCTTTGGAATGAGTAACGCGCCTGCAGTATTCATGGATCTCATGAACCGCGTGTACAAGCCCTACCTCGACAAGTTCGTAATTGTGTTTATCGACGACATCCTAATCTACTCGAAAAGTCAAGAGGAGCATGAGCAACACCTGCGTCTTATTCTCGAACTTCTTCGCAATGAGCAACTGTACGCCAAGTTCTCGAAATGTGACTTCTGGCTTCGAGAAGTCCACTTCGTTGGACACGTGGTCAACAAGAATGGAATCCATGTTGATCCAGCAAAGATCAACTCTATAAAGAGTTGGCCTACGCCTAAGACGCCAACCGAAGTTCGCCAATTCTTGGGATTGGTAGGATACTATCGCAGATTCATCAAGGGATTTTCGAAGATTGCTCAACCCCTCACGACACTCACCCAGAAGGTTATTGCTTACAAGTGGAGTGAAGCTCAGGAATCGGCTTTTCAGAAGCTGAAGGATAACCTCTGTAGTGCTCCTATTCTCTCGTTACCTGAAGGTACCGATGACTTTATGGTTTACTGCGATGCGTCTATTCATGGACTCGGATGCGTGTTAATGCAACGCGAGAAAGTTATTGCCTACACTTCTCGACAACTTAAAACCCACGAAAGGAACTACACTACGCACGACTTGGAGCTGGGAGCAGTGGTTTTTGCTCTTAAGATATGGAGACATTACCTGTACGGTACCCGGTGCACCATCTACACCGATCACAGGAGTCTCGAGCATATCTTCAAGCAAAAGGAATTAAACATGCGACAACGTCGGTGGGTCGAACTCTTGAATGATTACGAATGCGCAATCAAGTACCATCCGGGCAAAGCCAATGTCGTGGCAGATGCCCTCACCCGAAAGGACACTACCAAAGCGCGTTCGAGCACTACAGCTAACCATCCAGTCTAACCTCCCTACTCAGATTCGAAATGCTCAGGTTGAAGCATTGAAACCGGGGAACATCAGGGCTGAGTCCCTGCGAGGATCGAGACAGCGGCTAGAACGAAAAGAAGACGGCGCTTACTATGTAACAGGGCGCATTTGGGTTCCACTCTATGGAGATCTACGTGAACTTGTGATGGAAGAAGCCCATAAGTCCCGTTACTCAGTACATCCGGGTTCGGATAAGATGTACCACGACTTAAAGACTACGTATTGGTGGCCTGGCATGAAAGCCCACATAGCAGCATATGTCAGCAAATGTTTGACTTGCGCAAGAGTCAAGACAGAGTACCAGAAACCAGCAGGCCTACTCCAACAACCAGAAAGCCCGAAATGGAAATGGGAGCAAATTTCCATGGATTTCGTTACTGGACAACCTAGATTTCAACGCGGAAACGACACTATTTGGGTAATAGTAGATCGATTAACCAACTCTGCACACTTTTTAGCTATTAAGGAAACAGATAAGTTTTCTACCTTGGCAGACGTGTACTTAAAAGAAGTGGTTTCGAGGCACGGGGTGCCAACCTCCATTATTTCTGACCGAGACGCTCGTTTTACTTCGGAGTTATGGCAAGCTATGCACAAATCCTTTGGCTCACGTTTAGACATGAGCACCGCTTATCACCCACAAACGGATGGGCAGTCTGAACGCACCATCCAAACCCTAGAAGACATGCTCAGGGCATGTGTGATCGATTTTGGCAAGAATTGGGAAAAGCACCTACCGCTAGTAGAATTCTTGTATAATAACAGCTATCACACTAGCATTCAGGCAGCACCTTTTGAGGCATTATACGGTCGTAAATGCCGATCACCTCTTTGCTGTGCGGAAGTTGATGACAGCCAGATCACAGGCCCAGAACTGGTGGTAGACACAACGGAAAAGATTGCCCAGATCAGACAACGCATGGCGGCAGCTCGTGACCGTCAGAAAAGTTACGCTGATAAGCGTAGGAAACCACTAGAATTCCAGGTCGGTGACCGTGTTCTACTTAAAGTCTCACCCTGGAAGGGTGTGGTTCGCTTTGGTAAACGGGGCAAGCTTAATCCGCGATATGTCGGACCATTCGAAATTACCGAGAAAATCGGTAAGGTGGCTTATAGATTGAATCTGCCTGAAGAGCTGAGCGCGGTGCACAACGTATTTCACGTATCTAATCTGAAGAAGTGTCTGTCAGATGAAACGCTCGTAATTCCTTTCAAGGAACTCACTATTGACGAACAACTACACTTTACTGAGGAACCGATTGAGATCACAGATCGAGAGATCAAAATCCTCAAACGTAGCCAGATACCTCTCGTGCGAGTTCGTTGGAACTCATGACGTGGCCCAGAGTTCACCTGGGAGCGGGAAGACCAGATGAAGCACAAGTATCCCCAGTTGTTCCCAAATGAAACCCCCAGCACTGAAGCTACGACCGAATTTCGGGACGAAATTCCAAGCTAACGGGGGGATGATGTGACACCCCGTTGAAACATTCTCACTTATACTAGCTTGACAGTGACTGCCTTAACTTTCGGGACGAAAGTTCTTAAAACTTGGGGATAATGTGACACTCTGGGTTTTCCCGAGTAACCATCTTGTATTAAATTGGCGTGTACATAATATTAAATGAAAGTTGTGATTTATCTTGACGTGCTATGTGTCGATAATGTGTATGTATAAAGTATAAGTTGTGTGTGTGTATATATATATATATATATATATGAATGAGAGTATTGGTGAGCCGAGACCACCAAGACCACGACTCGAGACCACTCAGTCTCGAGTCAACAGTAAACAGTGAGCCGGTCGGGACATGGTCCTCTTTTAGCCCACCCGAAAGCCCATTAGGATGCACCGACTTGGGGATAGTATATAACTCATGAGGATGGCCAACCTTGCCACTTTTCATCATTTGCAACTTTTCCCTCACACTCACTCCCACACACTCTTCTTCATCCTCTCAACAAAACCCTAACAACATCACCCTCTCCTCTCTCTCGGATCCAACCGGTAGCATCGAGGTCTCGGATCAGCTCACACACACCGATTGGAAGCTTCATTCTTCACTACTTCACACTTTTGTACCCACACTTGAATCGGTTAGTTGTTCCTTTCACTATAGTTGGCAATGTATGACAAAAATATGTGCTTGATGAATGATATACATGTTCTAAAAGGATAGGTGGGTTAAAGTGACTAGATGATTAGGGTGATTAGCTTAATGATAGATTTTATGTATCAACCATGATGCCTTGATGATTCCTTGTCGTGTTGATATGAAACTTGCTTGATATGATTTTATATGTGTGAAGGTGTGTTATGATGATTAGATGATGAATTATCATGTCCCTCATAAAGTAACTAGGTTGTGTATGTAAAGATTGAATTGTTTTAAGGGGATTTAGTCCGTTTAGATGAATGGTAGGCAAGGAAATTATAAATGGATGAAACTATGAAGAACATGTTGAATATGATATGAATATTTGAATATGCTGTGTTTGATCCGTTTGAATTGAGAATTGGACAAGAAAACATGTTTGTGCATTGTGGTTGGATAGTACACAATTTCATGAACATGCATTTTCAGTGGATAGTACATCAGAGATTCTAGAAGGTTTCCACCTATGCACGCATCCGTGATTGCGAGTCGAGACCTCCGGTTGCGACTCGAGATCAAAACGTGACAACTCGAGACAGACTTCAACGACTCGAGACCGGCAAGGTCTCGACTTGAGACTTCATGATCTCGAATCGAGATCGGACTCGAGACCCCTGAGGTTGCGACTCATGCCAGCATCACTCGAGACCAAAACGTGATAACTCGAGATCTCCTGGTTGCGACTCGAGACCGTGCATTCTCGAGTCGAGACCACCTTGTCTCGACTGGGCTGCCTACCTTGGTTATTGGGCCACAATGTGTTATGTTTGGACTATGTGTTTTACTGGGAAGTGTGTTAACTGTTCCTGTTTAAACCGTGTAATTATTTGAGCAGGCCCAATAACTTAAATGATAACTGCATGCTTTCTATGTGTTAGATACATGTAGGATATACGTGATTACTTGTGCCCCCAAACCTGACGTATACTGGTAACCATGGTAGGACGTGGTGACCAGCAAGCTTGACCAAGTAAGCTAATTTGCCGAGCAACCCAAGGTGAGTTCACAACTTAAAGCATGTGTTCCCGGTGGATTGGGAAACGAAACTAAAAACAACACGATCCCCTTGTGAGGGATACAAACTTACTTTTCTTCCCTTGTTACTGGGAACTCTTAGTTAATTATTGTTTATATGAAATGCAACGGGCAACACTAAACGAAACTCTATCACTTAAGTCCCTACTACTTAATACCGATTAGTCGTCAGGGCCAGGCGAACAGGTTATTAGTTGATAGCGCTACTTAGGTCTTACCAGCCTCACACCGTGCCCGTGTATGGGATCGGGAGTGAACTAATAGACTCTGGCAAGTCCGTCAATGATGATAGAACATTGACAAACGGGGCACTTTACGGAAACGTACGGTCACATGAAGTATTCGGTATTGGAAAAACAGTTTAGTCGCTTACTTATGGGGTAGCTCCCCATGGCATGTATAAACGGATAAATTAACTAGTGAAACAAGTTTTTGGTAATTTAGAACTGGACAACTCTTGGACTCGCCAACATTTTTGTTGATACCCTACTGCATGCTTGGCAGGTACCCAGTGACTCAGGAGCTTGCTACTTGGGGATGTGTAGTGGTCGTCTAACCCATGTGTTGGGTTCTAAATAACATGAACCATGAACTTTGTTTTAAAATGTTTGGTCTATGCTTCCGCTACTTATGTTACTATTTGAACTTAAAACTTTTGAACTTGGTTATGATATTTGCTAACCCGGTGGTTAGTGAATACTACTTTTGCTATTAATTAAATTGCTCAGTACAATTGGTGGCTGGATCCTGGTCAGTCACGCTCTCAAGCGGATGATACTCCGCATGTGGATTTTGGGGGTGTGACATCAAGTAATAGTAGTATGTGTATATGTGATTCATAATTAAAAAAATATGATAGTGGCATGATTTGTCCAATAATATGTATTGTATTGTCGGCCATATATATTGAAATTGCATTAATTTGGAATTGTAGACACTCATGCACATGGGTCGAATTGGAATTGGCCCAATGAGGGTCTAGTAGTGGCAGATTTTTCATGTGACTATATCAATAGCATCGGCCATGTATATAATGATGTGAGTAGTATAAGGTCTTTGTAAATTGTGATGTCTATCCCGTGCAAATAAATGCTGTTATCGAGGGGTGTGCACCAGGATTAAGGGTTATGTGTGATAATGATTATGCCTCTGATGATGATCATGAAACTAAAGATGTTATATGATTTTAATTCTTGTTGACTAGGGTATGTTGCACGTAACAGATATAAATCATTAGGAGGATGTTATGTGATAATGCATGGTTGATAGAAATAAAGTATTGAATTCATATTTCGTATGTGTAACCGACAATTGTTATGTGGGCCACTTTGTTAGATCTGGGTCACGGATCTAGCTGGTTACTTACAGGGAAGGGGGCCGGGCTATATACAACTGTTGGGCCAGGATATTTATACCTTTACGGGATCGGCTTTGGGCCGGGTATGTTATGTCTGGGTTGGGTATTACTGATCGATGATGGATAGGAGGGTGAAATAGTATGTTGATTGTTAAACAATTGATCAATAAGGTTGTCAAAACTGGAAGCATGATTTAGGTTAAGTCTAAGAGCTGGGCCACACACACATAAATATACACAAATGAAGTGTGGGCTGCATTGGTATCTCGTGGTAATGTTGGACCCATTGTAACATTAGGCTGTTATAGATCTATTAAGCATACACACATATGTCTTATTAGTAACATGCATGTATCTATTCAGTATGTTGCACTTGAATGTTTATCCAGCGGAACCTGAGTAATGAATTCTTATACTTTGTGCTTAGCTGAATAAGTGGGTATACGGATTGACAAATGTTACTACTTGTGTCTGATGTGTACTGTTTGATGAATGAATGTGGAGTGACACATACCGAGCTTGTATGCATACTAACTGTTATATGTGCATTGATCATAGGACTTGATTGATTGTTTGGTTAAACGAGTAGTTAAGTCTACCGAGCACTCTAAGGTGAGTTCACTACTTTGAGCATGCGTCTCGGTGGTTGGGACAGTTAGTGGGTATCCCGGGGAGGGATAAGTCTTTTGGGTAAAAACTGGTACATATTTGATAATATTCTCAGTCTATCATTCTTAAGTCCCATCTTTTGTTACCGGGGAGGTAACGGGGTATTAGTTGGTAGCGCTACTTAGGTTTGGCACCCTCACGCCGTACCGGGGAGGACGGTTGTGAACTAATTACCCAGTCGGGCTCAGTGCTTTGATAGGAGCATTAGGGAAAGGGCAAAACATACATCAGGCGCCGTCTTGTTTATTATCGAGATATTATCAATATTACTTGTGCATCTGTTAATGAACTGGAATAAATACTTGGTAACAAACGTTTTCATAAACTGTGAACTTGCCAGCTTTGTCTGATACACTTGTTGCATGCTCGCAAGTCGTTAGGTATCTTGGATTTGGAGACTTGCTGTCTGGAGGAGCAGGAGTGGTCATGGGTCGACTGAAGGGACTCACGTGATTACTTGTTTATAATTTTACATTGGTTTTTGAACAACATAGTTATGGGTTGTATTTGCTTCCGCAGAACATATTGGTTTTTGAATAAGCTTTGATGGGATTTATTTAATAATTTGAGAACTTTATTTGAAACTTGTGGGTTCAATGTAATTAGTGGCTCATTGTCAGTACGTCACACGCCTATCAGGGACACTCCTTAGGTGGTATTTTGGGGGGTGTGACATAATATGGGTTAGTTTCTAAAAAAAAGATCTGTACATTGGAACACAATAATCAAATTAATAGTATGAAAAAGATTTTAGAACTAGAAAGATCGCTTACCACATCTTAGTGCACCCAACAAAAAAGGAAGTCATATTGCTAAAACAAACAAATAAGTCATTGAGCTTAAAAGGATGAAAGGGGAATCTCTTAAAGGCTTTTAAAATATGTAATTTCAATTCAAGTTAAAACTTTGCCTACTTTGTTGTTATTGTTTATTCTAACAACAAATCATTTGATGATAGACTTGATGTGCCACAATTACATGATTAGAAGATATTAGATATATCATTAAATGTTTAGTATTGCTATAGAATTTACATTAAGTGTTCTTTTATTTATAAAATGGACTTTATAGATGCAATCAACTGACTAACAACAACATTGCAATTTTTTTGTTCATCTCTCTGGCACAAAATCTGGTTTATGTTCTTTTTTTGGTTCACTGATTTTTTATGGTTAAATGTTAGTCATATGAGAGAATTCATAGTCGATTATTCTTTATTTTGTATTAAAATTTTGTATATTTTCTTATAATAATAATAATAATAATAATAATAATAATAATAATAATAATAATAATAATACATCTAATTTTAATGAAGACACCTACAAAATAAAAAATCAAAACAAGTAAAATAAAAGAAGCAAAGCGTGGTTCTATGTTAAAAAAAATAACCGTAACAAAAACTTGGTTACAATTTCTGACAACTAGTTGGGTGTTTATGGAATTGCATCAATTCTTTGACAATGATATGTTTAATATTTTACGTAATTATGGGATACTGTGTTGTAGCGTTTAGTCTAGACGGAAACCCTCAAATTTTGTAGTAATTAATGCAATTAGGATATGTTTTTGTAATTACTAGTTAATTTTTGACAATTTTTTTTGAAATACGATATTTCTCATAAAGCTTGAACCCTTGGACCTTCAAGGGGAGCTCAACTTTAAGTTTTCTAGTAATAATAAATAGTATTACATGTAACTGTAGTAAAGACACGCAAAAAAAAACTAACATAATTTGGTTACTCTTCATGGAATTTTATCAATTCGTTGACAACGGTACGTGATATATTTGACGAAATTCTAAAACCATTGTACTTTATCAGATAATATCAATAGAAACCCTCAAATTTTGCACACTGAATCATTTAGGAATAAACTTGTGACATAGGTAGATGAATGCAAGTTAGATTATAATTCTTATGTGGGCAAGAAAGTGATAATGTTATATATAAGTTTTCCTAGACAGATCTATTTATATAACTAAAATAAAGTAGTGATATCACTTGAATTTAGTGCTTAAGATTTTGATTTATTTGACTACACATTCGTAATAAGATGTAGTAGTTAATGCAATTAAGATATTTTTTCATATTTAACAGTTACTTTTTTTACTTTGTTTTAAAAGTGATGTTTTTCTTAAATTTTCAAATAATAATTATAATAATACATCTATTTTAGCATAGACACATAGAAAAGAAATTCAAAACAAGTAAAATAAAAAGAACCAAAGCTTAATTATATGCAGAAGTGATGTTTTTGTCAAAACTAGTTAATGCAATTAAGATATTATTTCATATTTAACAGTTAATTTTTTTACTTTGTTTTTAAAGTGATGTTTTTGTCAAGTTTTCAACCCTTGACCTTCAAATAGAGTTCAACTTTAAATTTTCAAAAAGATAATAATAATAATAATACATCTATTTTAGCATAGACACATAGAAAAGAAATTCAAAACAAGTAAAACAAAAAGAACCAAAGCTTAATTATATGCAGAAAAATAAGGACTACAAAAACATGGCTATAAGATGCTGACTATTCATAGAATTTTATTAATTCTTTGACAATGATATGTGTAATATTTGAAGAAATACTATGAACAACATCATGTTGTAGCAACTAGTCTTAAATGTAAAAAGAAAATAATGCTCACAAAAAACATGGTTATAATTTTCCACAACATGCTGACTGTTCATAGGATTTCATCAATTCTTTAACAATTTATGTGAGATATTTGACGAAACTCTATGAACAGCATCGTGTTGTAGCAACTAGTTGATGGATGAGGTTATGTGGTATAGAAAAGTGACAATGCTTTATGAAAGTCTTGGTAGATGGTTCTATTTATATAGCTAAAATAAATTAGTGATATCTCTTGAATTAAATGATTTATATTATTAGTATTTAATTTTTTATGTGAACTATGATGTAGTATTTATTGCAATTAAGATAGTTTCTATACTAAATTGTTGAATGGTTTTTCCAGAAGACAAAGCTTACCAACTTTTTTAACTTTATTATATTTTAATTTTTAGTTTTTATTTTTGTAATAATGTTTTTTTCTAGAGGTCTCATAAATAAAAATTTCACTACGTTGATGATGATCAAACATTAACAAAATACTGTAATAGTATAAAACTTGAGTTTAGAATATGTTTGTGTTAAAGCAAATTTCGATTTTCTTAATGAAAATACATAATGTCAATAAATTTATTTACAGAGGTTGAAAAGTTGACGATGGAAAAACACTACAAACAGAAACAAACAGTTTGAAAATTTTAAAAACAACTACAAGTTTAAAACAAAAACCAACATAAAAAAATACATCATAATGCAAAGATAAACAACAATTTTTTTTTTCAAAAAAAAAAAATTCAACATTCTATATCCTCTTTAATTTTATAATCACAAGATGTTTAATTTGTTAATTAAAAGTTAGTACTTTGACATAAATGCATTGTTTTGTACGTTATGGTATAAATTTTAGCCGCAAACATTGGAACGTTAAATTTAACCGCAAACATTGGAACGTTATTCCTTGGGATGCATTACACTTCAATTCTTTTTCCAGTTTTATACTCGTTTTACCTAGACTAACATTTTCATTTAATACCGTTCTTCCATTAGCAACTTTACAATAATTTCAAACCATGGTTTTTGGCTAAAAGGTTTTATTCAAAGCCTTAGATCGTCACCATAATTTCATGACACCAAAAGCATCTACTTGAAGTACAACAATTGAGGAGCCAATTAAGGTTTCAAAGAAACGTATTAACTTAGGGTTCATGAAAGCGCTATATAGATGGTAATGGTTGAAATCGGGAGCATGGTGAACTAGGGAGGATAAGGCAGGTGGTAGCGATAACTAATTTTGGAGTTGAGGTGTATTTAAGGATCTAGTGGTTGTAAATGTGGAACAATGAAGCAATAGGTGTGTCGTATGAAGCAAGATTGGAAGCTTGGAAGACTTGACATTAAGTTTACCATGTTATGTCAGATAAACAGTTCTAACCCGCATTATTAATTGTATTCCTATATAATTCGTAACTAGAACTTCTCGGTTATTAAATGTGCAATATTTCAAAGTTTTATTTTTCGATAAGTTGTTATTGGTTAAGAATATTAATGAAGTGGTTGTTTAAAATAGGGTTCTATCACTTTGCGTGGATCGTCGTACAATTAAATTTAGCCATATTTTGCATGTTATATTAGCTATTTTATTGGGTTCCATGTGATAGTGAAACTCCGGTCCTCCACACTTACCTAATATGGGTTAGTTTTCTAAAAAAAGATCTGTACATTGGAACACAATAATCAAATTGATATTATGAATAAGATTTTAAAACTAGAAAGATCGCTTACCACATCTTAGTGCACCCAACAAAAAAGGAAGTTATATTGCTGAAACAAACAAATAAGTCATTGAGCTTAAAAGGATGAAAGAGGAATGTCTTAAGGGCTTTTAAAATATGTAATTTCAATTCAAGTTAAAACCTTGCCTACTTTGTTGTTATTGTTCGTTCTAACAACAAATCATTAGATGATAGACTTGATGTGCCACAATTACATGATTAGAAGATATTATATATATCATTGAATGTTTAGTATTGCTATAGAATTTACATTAAGTGTTCTTTTATTTATAAAATGGACTTTATAGATGCAATCAACTGACTAACAACAACATTGCAATTTTTTTGTTCATCTCTCTGGCACAGAATCTGGTTTCTGTTCTTTTTTTGGTTCACTGATTTTTTATGGTTAAATGTTAGTCATATGAGAGAATTCATAGTCGATTATTCTTTATTTTGTATTAAAGTTTTGTATATTTTCTTATAGTAATAATAATAATAATAATAATAATAATAATAATAATAATAATAATAATAATAATAATAATAATAATAATAATAATAATAATAGTAATAATAATACATCTAATTTTAATGAAGACACCTACAAAATAAAAAATCAAAACAAGTAAAATAAAAGAAGCAAAGCGTGGTTCCATGTTAAAAAAAATAACGGTAACAAAAACTTGGTTACAATTTCTGACAACAAGCTGGGTGTTTATGGAATTGCATCAATTCTTTGACAATGATATGTTTAATATTTTACGGAATTATGGGATACTGTGTTGTAGCGTTTAGTCTAGACGGAAACCCTCAAATTTTGTAGTAATTAATGCAATTAGGTTTTGTTTTTGTAATTAATAGTTAATTTTTGACATTTTTATTTGAAATACGATATTTCTCATAATGCTTGAACCCTTGGACCTTCAAGGGGTGCTCAACTTTAAGTTTTCTTGTAATAATAAATAGTATTACATGTAACTGTAGTAAAGACACGCAAAAAATTCTAAAATAATTTGGTTACTCTTCATGGAATTTTATCAATTCTTTGACAATGGTACGTGATATATTTGACGAAATTCTAAAAACATCGTATTGTATGAGATAATATCAATAGAAACCCTCAAATTTTGCACACGGAATCATTTATGAATAAACTTATGAGATAGGTAGATGAAGGCAAGTTAGATTATAATTCTTATGTGGGCAAGAAAAGTGATAATGTTATATATAAGTTTTCCTAGACAGATCTATTTATATAACTAAAATAAAGTAGTGATATCACTTGAGTTTAGTGCTTAAGATTTTGATTTATTTGACTACACATTCGTAATAAGATGTAGTAGTTAATGCAATTAAGATACCTTTTCATATTTAACAGTTAATTTTTTACTTTGTTTTAAAAGTGATGTTTTTCTCAAGTCTTCAACCCTTGACCTTCAAATATAGTTCAACTTTAAATTTTCAAATAATAATAATAATAATAATAATAATAATAATAATAATAATACATCTATTTTAGCATAGACACATAGAAAAGAAATTCAAAACAAGTAAAATAAAAAGAGTCAGCTTCCCAAGGGGTTCGAGTACAAATCCTGGATCTGTGATTAGGTTGTCACCCTTCTTAGTCTAACAATGAGATTGGCATTATCGTCCATGTGATGCTTCAGCCAGAGCTGCCTGAATACTAGAATGGTAGCTGTTGCAGTAAAGCCAACCATAGATAGGTGTCCTTTTCAATTTTTTACTAAGTTATTCACATACATGCTCGCAGCATGTCTTCAGAGGTTCGCTGACTCCAACCGTTGTCCTATGATACTGAGTAATGCTCATGTCCATACATGGGCCAAGAGTGATGTATACTGCCTGTCATAAGTCAGGTATGGATCAAACTCAAAGGTAATAGGAGTTCGCACCTTGTGCCCTAAAGCCGCCTCTCTCAAGGGAATATTCACAAGCTGTGAAGACTCGTCAGTGCATCGATTGCAAGAAATTGTGCTAGTAAAGTGAGCCCATCAACGATCACCCAGGTGATAATGTTCCCGTTTCAAGTTGTAAGTAGACCAGTGACAAAATCCATGGCAGTCTGTTCTCATTTCCATATATGTGTTTCTGGTTGCTAAAATCCCACCTTGACTTTCCCACATGTCAAACATCATTCCCATGCGTGGCTATGTGTGTCACACCCCCAAGATACCACCCATGGGAAACCCTACTAAGCGTGTGACAAGCCAATAACAAGCCACTAATCATATTGAACCAATCGCAAGTTGATAATTAAAATCATCAATTATTACTGAAAAGTACCGTCAATAAGTTTAAATGAAAACCAACATGTTCAGCGGAAGCAAATAAAAGAAATCATAGTTTAACTGTTTCAAATTAAATGTATGTAATCAATAAACCCATCATTCGTATCCAATCAGCAGGACCCATGACCACTCCAGCTACTTCAGACAGCAAGTTCCAAATCCATATAATCTAACGACCTGCGAGCTTGCAAGAAGTGTATCAGACAACGCTGGTGAGTTCATAGTTTTACGAAAACGTTGGTTACCAAGTGTTTAGTTAATCCATTGAATTTAATTTCCGAAAGTAATGTTGAAAGCAACGTTGATAATACCCCAATACAAGACGGCTTCTGATTATTTTGCCCTTTCTCCAATGCTCCTATCAAAGCATTGGTCATGACTAGGTCATTAGTTCAACACCCGTCCTCCCAGGAACGGGGTGAGGTTGCCAAACCTAAGTAGCGCTACTAACTAATACCATGTTACCTCCCAGGTAACCAAACAACACGGAGGGACTTTAAAGGTGATAGGAAGAGTATATTATCCAACATTCCCGTTTTTACCCAAAAGACTTATCCCTCCCCAGGATACCCACTGTCTGTCCCAACCACCGGGACGCATGCTCAAGAGATGAACTCACCTTAGATTGCTCGGTAAGATTAAGTACTCGTTTATCAACTGTTCAAACACGTCCTAGAATAGTTACTGACAACAATCAGTCTTTCGTGCACATATTCCACATATTTCACGTATAATCAATTTATGTATTCATTACGCATATATCACACAGCCAAGATACACGTAATACACACATATAGTTCAAATCATACTAGTTAATCCATCAACCCCAATATTAGCAAATAACCACTTGACACGTATTCTGTTAATAGATAAGTTCGATTCATGATTTCATGCATGCAGGACATCCAATATTAAGTCCTTCAACACACAAGTATGTAACAAATCATGTTAAGAATTCACTTAGGATTAATGTAATTCACTGTAACCCTACTCCAAAACAGTTCGTGGCCCAGTTGGTTTCGGGCCCACCTGATAGTATCTTCAGCTGTGCGGCCCATCACCGCGTAGGATACGTGTGGCCCAACACGATTGGCCCACTGACCCAGCAAGGAGTCCCATCCTACTCACCCGTTTAAATGTGTGGCCTGATTTTAACTGTGCAACCAGCTGGCTTACGGCCCGGCATTTGGGGTGCAGCCCAAAGTGTTCCAGCCCAAGGACTGAACTACCCAAAAATACTCCCCAACCCGCTAGTGGGCTCGTGTGGTTGCAGTCTGGATGTGAAGTGCTTAAACTATTGATATTAAGGTTGAGTCACAAACATCAGAACTATCACATACGTTTCTTCACACATAACTAATCCCAGCATGATCTCTAAATCATTTATCCATCCACATACATAACCTATTCATCAATTACTACACCTGGAAAGTCTGAATCATATTAAACCTGAGATTAGTCTAACCAATCGTAACAATCTACTCGTGACCAGGAACAAGTAACAATAAACTATAATCGTGTTTTCATCATCGTTACAGTTATCATGTGCTATGATATAAAATAGGCTATAATCACGAACAATAATCATGAAATTAATCAAGGGTTCAACACTATCATTTAATACAAAACAAGTATTATTCCATACAAAACAATTGTTATGATCATACTTTGTTATACATCATTCTACATCATCTCCATTAATCAACAGTGATTATCTAACTTAAATCAAAATAACAATTGATAATCATGCTATTTCTTGATTAGATCTAGGCATACACATGGCAGCCACTTTCATTCAAAGTTGACAAGTTTGTCAAACCACTTTTCCTTACATGCATTGGACCACCAAACGCTATGAATGTCACAATCGGTTTGCTTGATAAAAAGGCACACATCACAATCAACCAACATACATAGAATAAGATTAATATATAAGACAAGATTAAATGATGAGACAGTGACATGCCTAATATGGTGCGGTCCAATTAAATCTATATGAGTGGTCTTTAGTCATACATAATCATTACACAATCAACATACCAAGGTCATATACTATCATTGATCATCGATCCATAATCCCATGCATACAGTGCCTACACATGTTACCACATGTATATGTCTACTCAACTCAACTCATATGGCTACCACAACATACAACCCTATTCAAGTATATATTTATCAAAACAATAATACTGATGCCACTAGTTCCTGATCACACAATATGCATGTTATATTGCACGTAAATTTCTCCTAGGTATGCAATAACCAAAACAACAAACCAAGTTCAACAATCATAAGAAGTTCTAACCGAAAGACTGATGAGAATATGGTGATGATGATCACGACAGGGGGGGGGGGGGCGTTCTACTGTTGCCGTGCGTCGCAAATCAGGGAATAGAGGGGGGTAGGGTTTGTTTTCTTGAAAGATATAAGATTTGGATGTATTGTGCTAATAATCTACGTATCCCTTATGTGTTTATATCTCCTAATGACCAACCCCAAAAACATATCAATCCATCGGTTTTATTTGGGCTTCACTTGGCCCAATATGGTTTTGGTATGTTGATAATTAAAATTTAAGTAATCGGCCTATGTGTTTACGTAACAACTAATCCAACTAATCGGCCAACTATATCCACATACTCGTACGTATTAAACATTTAGCAATATCGTTACAGTCACAAGTTTTTTTTACTAATCTTCATCGTCGTAAGGAATGTGAAAGAAGAATAATGAGAAACAGGATCGCGTGATTAAGAGATTCTGACCTTAAAAGTTCAGATTGTCACAATGTGGGCCTTGAGGCCCGGTTACCCACACATGGTCTTCAGGTTTTAATACTTCCTAAAACTCAGATGATTAGGATATCGAGATCCATGTGCTTCGCCTGCACCAGTTCCCTAATGTTGCAGTGTAGTGAGGTGCATATTTATTCCACGAAGTAGCAAATATCGTCTGACCTGCCCAAGGTTGCTTCCCCATGCCCCGCATGGGTCAATCTTGGGAACTTTCTTCCTTCCGTTCTTTAGTTTGAACAAGGCGAGTCTGATCAGGTATGTTAGAGTCAATAGCAAGTTGTAAAGCTCGTGCACGTCCAAGTTTCACAGTCGTATTCATTCAAAAGTTCCATCCAGCGGTGCCATCACATGTTTAGCTCACATGGGAGGCCCTTGTGATCGGTCTAGGTAGTGCATTTGGTACTGTCCAAGTAATGCCTCCAACTTAAATCCAAATACCAGGGCTTCCACCGCAAGTCATGACACGTGCAGTTCTTCCTGTAAGTCCATTACGTAAGTCATCACTTTCTCGTGTTGCGTCTGCGTGTAAACATTGCAGAGTTGGGATTCGAAAGCTGAAAAGACGTCCTTCTGTTTTGTCCTTCACAAACACAGCACCCTACTGTGCTAAAGAGATTTAAGCTGCGCGATCTTCGAAAATCCCATGGTGAATCTGCGATAGAGTCTAGTGTGACCAAGAAATTACTGCATCCTCGAAGGGATCTTCGGTGCCGAACAATATCTAACGAAGTGAGTCTTTAGCGAGAACCACATGTATTCCCACTTCGTAGATCATATGACCAAAAAGGTATCTCTCAAATCCAGAAGTTACCTTTAACAAGACTTCGCGCGGAGTGGCTCCTCCCTTAGGAGCCCTAAAATAAGATACAAATGCCGCCCATGATGTTCCTTCCTCTTGGAAATGATCCAGAACGTCATCCATAAATACGGTCGATTCATGTGGTCCATAAAGTTGCTGGTGTGTTGACTAACTCAATGGTCATGGTGTACAAAGTTGCAATGGTCGTATTGCGTTCGATATGCCGTTTCAGGAACATTCTCCTCTTGGTCTTCCGTCAATACATGGTCGAGGCAAACAGTTCTTGATTGTCACCTTGCAGAGTTCTGGATAATCAGTACACATACGAAAAGGCTTTATCTTCCCGAATATAGCTGGGGCTCCCCAAAGCGAACAAAAACTATGTCCAATAAAACTCCTGTCCAACAGTTCCTTTAGAAAGTCCTTGCAACCCTCCTGGTGTAAGACGGTATGTAGCACGAGTAATCAGGGCTGCCCCTGTCGTGAGATCAAACTGAGATTCTGCCTAACAGTGGTGGAAGTAAATCTGTAAGCTCCTCGGGTAGCACACTGAGAGGAATCACGAACAATTGGTGGATCCTCGATCCTCTTTTCCTTAGCCTCAACATCAGTAATGGTTGCTAACGTAGCGGGGTGATCCCTCCGTAGACACTTCTGGGCCTTCATAGCTGATATGGCGCTAACCTTTGCACCACTCTGTTGCTTTAGAACAAATAACGATTCTCCACACAAAATTTTCTCCTCACAAGGTATGTCTTTGCGGTTTTGGAATAACCAATCCACACTAACTACTGCATTGTAACCATCAAGGGTAGTAGAAGGAAGGTCGATGTCGAACACCAGTCCCCCAAGGTCGAGTTTGCATCCTAGTGAACATATAAGGCTTCAATTGACTTTCATCAGCCGACTCCACAACAGGTTCAGTTTCAAGAAGCATCAGAGGGTTAAACAGAACAGAGACGAAGCGAATAGCTACCCATCCAAGCTATCGTGTTGCTATTACGCCTGGTATAGCCTATGCCTATGCTAAATGTCCTTCCATGAGCTTCATTTCCAGTGTTGTTTTCGTTACGAGAAATTCCAGTACTGCCGCCGTTCCCTTGGTTGTCTTCACCTTGACTTAACACAGTCAATCATTGTTGAGATCACCTTCGTTTCCATACTGTAAGCTACGATCACGAGTACCTTGATGTTGCCGCGACTGTTGCCTCTAATATCGTTGCCTGTAACGGTGTCCTGCGTCCTTTCACCAACAAGGCCCATCTTTTCACATTCCGTTCCACGTCCTAAGGCACTACTCATGGTGCGGGCGGTTACACAGTCCGCTCTACAGTCAATCGTCATCGATTTTGTCCCGATTGGTTCGTAAGAGTCGACTCCCATGAGTCGCTGGCTGGAGTTATGGATTCGACTGGAGTCAAATCGCTATTGTTCGTTGCCGGTAACTAGGGTCGTTCAAATACTGAAGTCGGTAAGGTACTACGTTTACCCTCTTGTCCATCGTTCTTGCAAGTTGACTGAGTAATACACGTTATGTCGCGAGAGTGTTGCAGAAGTGATCGCACTTCGGGATCTAAGGCGTCAACACGCTAAGTTCCAGCAAACAAAGATAAGTGATGAAAGTATAGTCCAATCATTTGACGCTGAGCCATCCAACTCAGGGACGTTCGTACTAGCACCTAACATTCTACACAGTTCGCTAGGCGTTCAGATGTGTGATCAGGTGATACTCGATAGCATCGGGATTCGTAAGGATTCAGAAAGGGGTGAAAAGATCATGTTCGAGTAGGAGACAATCACTGCTATGACTCCTATAGACTGCTGAGTTCTAACATAACACCAATTAGCCGAGCGGAACCATTTTCACACTCGTTAAACCTCACTGGGACTCACATGCACCTCACGTTATTATTATGTGTCCACCCATAATAATAAGGTGATTTGCATGCTGATCTCAGTGCCTCTTAACTTGTGCTAAAAGGTTCACCACATTCAAATAGCAAACGAAAGGTTTTACAGAATCAAGAATCACAATAGTCGAAGGGTAGCGTCACACTAACAGTTCACATAACAGGGGTTGGTAACATAAGGGCTCATACTGTTGCGCCAAGTGTGCATTCAAGTGTAATGTTATACATAAGTGTACACTAGATATGCTATGCAATAGTAAACAAGAAACGAACCTTGCAATCTGGAGCCGAGTGTCATGGTCGATTTCGGAACTGTTCGGTTATAGTCTGGTTTTATGAAAACGTTTTAAAACTAAGTTCACTATAACCAGTGGTTCTGATACCAAACTGTCACACCCCCAAAATACCACCCATGGGAAACCCTAGTAGGCGTGTGACAAACCAATAACGAGCCACCCATCATATTGAACCAATCACAAGTTGTTAAATAAAATCATTAATTATTAATAAAAAGTGCCATCAATAAGTTTAAATGGAAACCAACGTGTTCAGCGGGAGCAATTAATAAACCAAAGTTAAACCGTTTCGAAACCAATATATATAGTATCAATAATTCAAACACATGAATCCTTCCAGTCGACCCATGACTACTCCAGCTACTTCAGACAGCATGTTGGACCGTGTTTCGACCCCGAAAAGTCAGCCGAGACAGTTCATCTTCACGTATAAAGGCGGAATCAGTATATATGAAGTGATACAGCTTGTCCTTTTAATTCCACTGCTTTTTATTGCTTTCTAAAGAAATTTTGACAGAGTTCCGTTCCAAAAGCATACATGCATGTCCGCTCAAATGACACAATATCAGGTATATATAGTGATTGTGGTTCGCTCATATGGACACCATATGAGCGGACCTCATAAGCGAACCTACCTGAATGCACAATAAGCGAATCTCCGAGTTCCTATGAGCGGATCTATATACAACTTGTACATAAAAGCGAACCTACTACTTAAAATACATATTTGACGATCTAGACCCTCTGTTGACCTATCTTGACCTAAGACTTCATGTAGACTTAGTCAACAGACATCCCATGCATCAACAGACTCCCCCTTGGATGTTGACGTAGTCTTTATCAGTCTTCAGATCCTTAGTCTTCAGTCTTGGTCTTTTCTTCCAACTCTGTCCTCTTCATCAAAAGCATTCTTCACAGGTTTCAGAATTTACACCTGGCTCTAACTTCCATCTTCCCCTTATCAGTTGATCCAGACTCCCCCTCTCAGTATACTGGGATCAGAGGTATCTGGTTCAAGCTTTGACAATTTGCCTCCGTTGGGAATAATGAAGTCCAAACCTGTTACTCAACCAATAACATTACGATCTATTTTTTCTAACAATAAACACAAATTCAATCAGTTTTAGAAATCCACTCAAGTCTTCAAGTTCAAGTTAATGACCCTGAACACTTGATTAATCTACCAAGTTCAATTTAATGACCCTGGTTGATCTTTTGACGAATCAAACTGATTTAGTAAAATCATTTTCAACTTTTTTTGAAAATAACAAGTATCAAGTTAATGAACTTGTTTGTGACTTAGAAAACAATCAAACTTCCAACAAAATAAGCTCTCCTCATTCTTCAGCTCAGAATCTCCTGCATCTGCTTCATCTTTCTAGAATCCGACAATCAACTTTCCACTCTGGTTTGTCTAAAATAAAGCAGAAATAAAATCTTTTTGGATTTTTAATGTGATCTAAACTAAGAAATGAAATAACCGAAAAACTTAAATTGCAGAAAGTAAACTATTTACAAACTTATTTTTGGCGAGCGTGTCAGGGAATCATATCAGCTTTACAGACAAATTACTAGTACCGTTAAGCTACATTACATACACTGACTTAAACAATTCACCTCGATTGTCGATATACTGATCCATCTTAAATTCTCACACAAACTTCAATCTATTCAGGATACAGTTTAGGTGTCTTAAGAACTTAGTTCAATTCATGTGTCCTACCTCTTGAATATACTCCCGTATCCAGAATCCCAGATATTCAGTCTTACAGGTGAGTATACCACAGATGATATCTGTAAGGGGTTAGGTGCGAAACCGTGAGAGCTCAGGTCAGAACTTCCGTTTAGCAGAGAGATGACGGCTCAACTTTTGGTGTGTCCCCTTTAGAGGATCTTTTAGTTACAACAGCAGCGACTATCAATTTTATTGTTTCATCAGCTTGCTGAGGGCGATGCTATGTTTCAAGCATTTTGGAGAAAGTATTATTCGGGGACTAGGTCAGTACTTCCATATAGCAGAAGTCCCGGAATAATATCCCAGATATCATTGAGTATAAAGACCTAGTATCTCAGAATATGGGACCTTTCAAACGAGATTTTAGGGGTTACCTATATATCCAAGTAGTGTTCCCCACGAATTTCACAAGTTTGAAATTTTAGGTTTATATCCCGAATAAATTTACTAAATGTGTGAAAACCTATCGACACATCATAAGTGAGACTGTTTAACTCATTTTGTCTTTCCAAATCTTTAGCATACTCTAATTGTCTAGCTGATGTACAATCATTTTCCCTATATACACAAGCTCTTTTTTCAAATTTTATCATGTTTTTGAATTTTTGCATTTTTTACTGTTTTTGTATTTTCAGAAACTAGACTATGTACAACTATCTCTCCCCCTAAATACCAAAACACGTAAAAAATCGACAAACCATTGCAGATTGTTTCTCGTCTTCATCCGCAACAGTACTCTCATCAACGCTCACAATTCCATCCGACACCGAAAGCAATTTCATACCATGAAGTTTTAACAAATATTGAAACCGATTTTTATCAATAGCTTTGGTATGCAAATCAGCTTTTTGTTCGTCAGTGTGGATTTTCTCAATTCGTATCAACTTTTTCTCGAAGCAATCGCGAATAAAGTGATGACGAATTTCTATATGTTTAGTTTTAGCGTGATGTACTGGATTTTTAGTAATGTTAATCGCGGCCTCATTATCAACAAACAGAGGTGTGTTAAGAAACTGCAAACCGTAGTCGCGCATCTGTTGCTGTATCCACAGGATCTGAGAGCAGCAACTGCTAGCAGAAACATACTCCGCTTCACATGTAGATAGCGCCACAGATGTTTGTTTCTTACACTGCCAGGTAACCAATCTATGTCCAAAGAACTGGCATCCTGCAGTTGTTGATTTTGTGTTGACTTTGCAGCTTCCGAAATCCGAATCGGAATACCCTTCGAGCATAAAATCGCTTTCCCTAGGATACCACAACCCCAATGTGGGTGTGCCTTTCAAATAACGAAATATCCTTTTGACAATGATCATGTGCGAAGCTCTCGGGTTAGATTGATATCTTGCTGCGAGGCACGTTGGGTACATGATATCAGGACGTGAAGCAGTTAGGTACATCAAAGAACTTATCATGGAACGATAGAACGTTTCATCAGCCCTGTCTCCGGTGAGATCTGGGTGAATCCCATGATTAGTCGCAAGTGGGGTAGCAGCTGGAGTAGAACTTGACATTCCAAATTTCTCTAGAATATCATGCACGTACTTCGTTTGATGAATGAAAATTCCCTCAGGTAGTTGTTCAACTTGTAGACCCAGAAAGAACTTCATCTCCCCCATTGATGACATTTCGAATTTCTGCTTCATCAGCTGTTCGAAATCTTTGCACAATTTCTCATTTGTTGACCCAAAAATTATATCGTCCACATAAATTTGTACTATCAGAAGATGACCATCAACGACTTTAGTGAAAAGAGTGGCATCCACTTTTCCACGAATTAACTGGTTAGCGAGTAGGTGTTGAGACAAAGTCTCGTACCAGGCTGTCGGTGCCTGATGTAGACCATACAACGCTTTGTCCAGTAGATAAACTTTGTTCTTGTGGATTGGGTCAGTAAAGCCCGGCGGCTGACCAACATAAACCTCCTCTTTGACCTTCCCATAAAGAAACGCTGACTTTACATCCAACTGATATACTTTGAAATTCTTCCAAGACGCAAATGCTAGGAAAATTCTGATAGCCTCTAGTCGTGCGACAGGAGCATAAACTTCTGTAAAATCAATCCCTTCCTGTTGACTAAAGCCCTGAACAACGAGTCGAGCTTTGTTCCTTACAACCACTCCTCTATCGTCCCTCTTACATTTGAAAACCCATTTTGTATTGATTTTCCTTTGACCATCCGGCAAATCCACTAACTTCCACACTCCCAACTTTTCAAACTGACTTAACTCTTCTTGCATTGCTATGACCCAAGAGTCTTCAGTAAGCGCCTCTTTGTAAGTTCTCGGTTCAACCTGCGAGATAAAACAACTTAATGAAAATTCAGTTTGTAAAGGTGCTACTGTAGAATAAAAACATGTTAAGCCCTGGTCAATTTGACGTCTCGTGCGAACGCCCGATTGCAATTCTCCTATGATCAACTCCTCTGGATGATAAGAAAGAGTTCGCGGCATCACTTCGCTTGGAACATCTATATTTCCCTCCAGATTAGTAACATTCTGCTCTGCATCTTGTTCACCAACTTGGTTTGTTTGACTTGATAACTGGATCTGCTCCCCCTCAAGATCTGAATCACCATGGTCAAATACTGGCATGTTATCAGCTTCTTGATCATCATTGACCTCCGACTGATTACCAGGAGCAACTTCATCATCATGTTCACCAGCATTATAGGACCTGCTTCATCGTCATTTGAAGTTTCCCGAGGTCTTTCAGAATACTCCGCTGGAAACCTGAGCTGCGACTCATACTCTCGCAAAATATCCAGCTCATCAAAGAAATCTTCATCTTCCTCTGATACTTCTCTCATGTCAAACGAATCCCAAAGTTTGTCATAATTATATCTCCATGAATCACCAGGATTCTGTGGCGGCATAGTGTAACCTTGACATTCAACATTCGCTGCCTCAATAATCCGTTTTTCACTTGGAACGAAAACACGTCGTGTAGGACTTGAATAGCCAACAAAGATACCCTCAATGCTCTTCGGACCAAACTTTCCATTAGGCTCTATCACCGTACAGGGAGATCCGAACGGTTCTAGATACTTCAAATTCGGCTTGCGGTTATTGATTAGCTCAAAACACGTCTTGTTGAACTTCTTGACAGTAAGAACCCTGCTGAGAGTATAGCATGCAGCAGAAACAGCTTCAGCCCAGAAATTAATTGGTAACTTAGAGTCTGCAAGCATCGATCTGGCTGTCTCGATTAGCGTCCGGTTTTTGCGTTCTGCAATTCCATTCTGCTGCGGAGTGTACGGAGCACTAAACTCATGCAGTATACCTCTTTCATCACAAAATTCTTCCATCTTACTGTTTTTGAATTCAGTACCATTATCACTTCGAATTTTACAAATAGGCCTCTGGTACAGATTCTCAATTCTTTTAAACAACGCCATTAAGCTGTCAAACGTTTCGTCTTTTGATTTCAAGAATGAAACCCACGAAAATCTGGAATAATCATCAGTTACGACCAAACAGTAGTAGTCTCCTGTTATACTCTTGACATTCACCGGACCAAACAAATCCATGTGAAGTCGTTCCAATGGTCTTGAAACTGAATTGACTTGCTTTGTAGGGTGTGACTTTTTCTTCTGTTTGCCTTTGACACAACTTATGCACTCCCTTTCCAGATGAAAACCTTTGACATGCACTCCTGTAACCAAATCGTTATGCACCAAATGATTCATTTTCCTTAGGTGAATATGCCCCATCTTTCGGTGCCATAATCTTGATTCCTTTTCAGTTGCTCTGGACACAAAACAATGAGCCTGACCCGTGGTTGTCGTAGCTACACTCATGTCCAACACGTACAGATCATTGACTCTTGGTGCCCTCATGATGATCCATTCCTCAGGTATCACAAATCCCGGTTTCAAGATCAAACATTATTTGTCAGTGAAATGAGTAGTATACATCCTGTCACAGATCTGGGAGATACTCAGCAGGTTGTTCTCCAGCTCAGCGATGTAGTTAACTCTCTCAAATGTTACAATGCCATTCGATAACGTTCCTTCACCTATGATCTTTCCTCCTTGATTACCCGCAAAACCCACGTAACCACCATTAATGTTTCTTACATCATACAGCAGCGCAGTCTTCCCTGTCATATGTCTTGACACTCCACTATCCATGATCCATCTGGATACAAGTTTTGGAAGATCCTGCACATAACAAAACATCACTTAAACAACTTCAAGAAAGATGTCGATTCATGCTTCGCGATCTAGGAAGCTCCGGCAATTCAAACTGTTTAGTCAAACATGGTGTCCACCTAGGCCTCATCAGCCTTAGGTGTAACCTTGACTCTCGCAATTTGAATTTTGAAATTTTCAGCCTTGAGAGGTGGAAAATTTGCATCATAATCAATCGTAATTGATTCTTCAGCCTTTTTCACCTCAGAAGTTGAAACTTTCTTCTCGACTTTTGGTTCAGTTTTAGGTTTCCACACCTGTTGAGTTAATGCAACCCGTTTGTAAAATATGTCATTTTTAGTTACCAACTTCTTTACAGGTTCATTTTTTACTTTGAATTTGTCAATTTTAACATTCTTCTTCTCAACAACCATCGGTGCTTTACCCTTCACATCAACCTTCTTCTGTTGAACCTTCACAGCTTCAGTCTTAGGCTTCACATATGTACACTTTCGTGCAATGTGACCAACCTGATCACATCTAAAACAAGTACGAGTATCAGCTACCCGACTCCTGCCTTCAGACTGAACCTGTGAAACTCTCTTCTCAAAAATTCTTTGTTAGATTTTGAAAAAATTTCTTTTTCTTCATCAGCAAGTGAACTTGAACTGTTCACAAACTTTTTCTTCTCGACAAACCTTTTGTTTGAAACATTTCTTTTCTGATATGATTTACCCCCCTGATAACCACCCGACCAGTTGTTTCTGTTGTTATTGTAAAAACGCGGTGGATTAAAAAACTTCTTGTTGTGAACTTTTTGTTTCTCAAAAACCACTTTTCTCTTTGTTTGACTCAACTTGTTCACTTCTGACAATTCCACTTCGACCAGTTTGAAAACATTTGTTAATTTGTTCACATTAACATTCTCGATCGGAAACTCTAAATCCGAAAACAACTTATCCGATCCCGACATCTTGTACATGACAAGATCAGGTTCATCATTTAAGTTGTTCTTGGACTTTTGTTTCGGAATGTATTTGTCCAAGAAACACCCATCCTCCTCAGAAGTGTCACTTTCCGGTTTTAGCACTTTGTCAACCACACTTTTTACCACATCATTTTGGACACTATCGTCATTGGAAGACGTGAACGTGACATCAATGTTCTCAGGAAGTTTAACAGCACTTTCTTCATCAAGTTCAACCAACCCAGATTCCTTTTTGGTGTAATTATGCAAAATCGGTGGTGGAACTTTGTGAAAACCTACGCCAGTTCCATCAAAAAACACATCTTCGCCAGCTTTGTTTTTCCCTATAGGTTTGGGAACAATGTGCTGCAACACAAAGCTTGCGGAGCTATAACTGTTAAGTTTTAACTGAATTCGCTCGTTCTCAATTTCAGATTCTTGAACTTTAAGTTTCAATTTAGCGATTTCATCCAGTTGTTTATTAATTGATTCTTCTTTTATTCTTACCACAGCTCATAGATGTTCGTTTTCTTTAAACGTTTTACCATTTCGATCATCACTTTCTTTAACAGTGCTTTTGAGTTTTTCAAATTTTTCAGAAATCTGGCAATTTTCAAGAATTAACTTTTCATTTTCTTTTTTAATCTTTTCATTATCAATTTTATCTTTTTCAATTTTACCAGTTAATTCTCTAATTCGTTCAGTTGAAGCTCTCACTGTTTTGTCACGACCAAGTATTTGATCCTCAACACTTCTGACCTTAGCTGTCAGATTTTTAATTTTCTCACCGTTGAGGTACGTGACAGTGCTACAAAAATTGCATTCTTTGTTGCAATTTTTGCAGTCAGCATTTCCATCTATCTTCTTACCCGACACATTTGTTGACGAATTCGGACTGACCTAGTCTTTTGACTCAGACACAGAGTTAGAGTCTACCTCAAGTGCTTTCGCAGCTAGCACTTTGTCAGCCATTTTTCCCAGGTTCTCTGCCGTCAACTCCTGCGTAGTATCGATAATGCCCGTATCAACCTGCTTAGATTTCTCCATTTCTTATTTTTCTTTCTTCTCTTTCTCCTCTTTCTCCTTTCTCTCTTTCTCTTTTTCTTCTTCAATCATTTTCTCGGTTGGCGTTCCCCACCATTTGTGTTGCCAGTACTCATCCTCTTCTTTGTACTCCTTGATGATGGCTTCTATATCAAGTGTCTTGTCATCAATTACAATGTTGCCATACGGATCAAGGTAGCATTCTCTGTCCGGATCCCATCTTTTCGCTCTTCTTGCTTCCAGAAAGATACCAGAGATTCTGATAATTTTGTTTTCAGCAATCATTTTTCGGTATCTATACTTCTGATCCTCTGTTCGATTATCTTTCCACGTAATGGGTTCATTCTTTGCCATGAAAGCATAACCGACTGCGTCTTCCTTAGGTAAAACCTATTTACTCCAATCATAGCCCTCATCATCGTAAATCACAGCCAGAGCCCTTGATTTGTCTCTGTTATCTTCAGTCTGCTTCAATCTAGGCGGCTCGGATTTATTCTAGTGATAAATCGCCTTCTTGTAGTAATCATCTCTGAAAGGATTTTCTGACTCATCCGCATAAGCATTTCTGCATTCACGTTTGAAGTGACCCTTCTGCTTACACTTGAAGCACGTCACTTTGGATTTGTCGAATCCCAACTTTGTAGACGGACCACCGATCGTCTTTCTACCAGTAATTTCCATAAACCGCTGAGCACGTCGAACAACACTCGCCATCGCCCAACGAATGTCGATCAGTTCCATTTCTTCGGGATCTATCTGATCGTAATCTTCTTTCGTCAGATTAGTATTCCCAATCTTTCCAGCCACCAACCCTTCGTAGGATTCTAACACAGATGCCAAGAAAACCATCTGTTGCTTAGCCAACTCCTCATCAAAATTCTGTGCGTTCTTCAAATCTATAGCAATGTTGCACGAAAACTTTGCATCAGAACGATTTGCAGAAGACGAAGATCCACTTTGATAACCACTGTGACTTCCGCTGCTTGGACTGCTTTGACTTTCTTTGCTGTCTGGAGATACATTCTCAGCTGAAAATGCAGTCTTTGGAGAAGTTGCTTTTGGCATCATGCTTTTTGGATAATAAAGATCCAAATTCTGCTGATAAGAAGAGTGATTGACTTTGTAAGTTTTCTTCAGTTCCAGCTCGTGACTTTCAAGTCTCTCAATCACCAAATCTGGAGTCAAATCATTAGGAGCAATAGTGTTCTGCAACATAAGCACATAATATCTCCAATCCATTTCGTCTGGTAATGAATCGAATAGTTTATCAACTAGTTCTTCATCAGAAAACTTGATTTCATGTCTTGCTAATTCTAACTTCAGATGACCGAACCTTTCTATCATTTTACAAACCGATTCATTGTTAAGACATCCAAAAAGATCAAATTCTTTTCTAAGAAGCTTTCGTTTGTTTTTCATAATTTCCGTACTTCCTAGACATTTCTTTTCAAGCTTTTTCCACAAATCTTTCGCATTTGAATAGTCTATCAAAGAAATAATATCCTCCCGAACTGATTGGAACAACAAGGCTACACACTTTTGTTCGGCTACAAAAGATTCAATTTCTTCAGCTGATGATAAAGTTTCTCCACTTTTGTCTCCATGTATGTATCCACTTTTCAGACTTTTCCAACTTGCAAAAGCAAACGCCATAACCAATCTTCAAATTTTCTTGACCAACGGCTGTACTCCTCGATTGCCATAAGCTTCGGAGGTTTGTTGAATGTTCCGAATGCACTCTCGGACTCCCAAGCTTCCTTCTTCTTCTCTTTTGGTTGATTCTCGTTCGTATTGCTCGATGACGTATCATTGTTTCTAGAACTTCCTGTGAATGCATACATGTCGCTGAAAGGATTCAGGAAAATATCATCCATTTTGACTGTACCTACCAACACTTAGAAAAATTTTCGAATTTTTTGAAAAACAGGACCACAAAAGCGGATCTATCTGTATAGGTGACAGATAAGCGAATCAGATAAACAATCAGATAAGCGAATCTATTCGAGCGAACCAAATAAGCGAACCAGACAATATTAGTTCGAGCGGACCAGGTAATGTACGTTCGAGCGAACCAGCAAATGTCCGTTCGAGAGGACCAGAAACTGTTTGTATAAGCGGACCGTATGAGCGAATCTGTACTTGCACAGATAAGCGGACCAGCAATGTATGTTCGAGCGGACCTATATGCGTCCGTTCGAGCGAAACTATCAGTAAAACTGTCTGAATGAGCGAACCTGATTGGTTATTTCGAACGAACCTAATGTGAATTACGAGCGGATCTATCAATTTTTGTCCAAAAAGCGAACCTCTCGATGTTCGAAAAAGCAAACCAAGGTTTTTACCCAATTTTAACCATTTTTAATCCAAGTTCTAACCTGAAACTTTCTAGGGTTTGTTATTAGTATGTATTACACGTTATACTCCATTTTCAGACAATTTCAACCTTAGGAACCACTATAACTGGAAAAAGTATGAGAGAAAGTGAGTAGAAAAGAGAGATTTATGCAGATTTAAGCTGTAGTAGTATCAACTCCTCGTCCTGAGCTCTGATACCACTTGTTGGACCGTGTTTCGACCCTGAAAAGTCAGCCGAGACAGTTCATCTTCACGTATAAAGGCGGAATCAGTATATATGAAGTAATACAGCTTGTACTTTTAATTAAACTGCTTTTTATTGCTTTCTGAAGAAATTTTGACAGAGTTCCGTTCCAAAAGCATACATGCATGTCCGCTCAAATGACACAACATCAGGTATATATAGTGATTGTGGTTCGCTCATATGGACACCATATGAGCGGACCTCATAAGTGAACCTACCTGAATGCACAATAAGCGAATCTCCTAGTTCCTATGAGCGGATCTATATACAACTTGTACATAAAAGCGAACCTACTACTTAAAATACATATTTTGACGATCTAGACCCTCTGTTGACCTATCTTGACCTAAGACTTCATGTAGACGTAGTCAACAGACATCCCATGCATCAACACAGCAAGTTCCCAGATCCAAGATATCTAACGACCTGCGAGCATGCAACAACTGTATCAGACAACGCTGGTGAGTTCATAGTTTTACGAAAACGTTAGTTACCAAGTGATTAGTTAATCCATTGAATTTAATCCGAAAGTAATGTTGATAATACCCCGAATACAAGACGGCTTCTGATTATTTTGCCCTTTCTCCAATGCTCCTATCAAAGCATTGGTCATGACTAGGTCATTAGTTCAACACCTGTCCTCCCAGGTACGGGGTGAGGTTGCCAAACCTAAGTAGCGCTACTAACTAATACCATGTTACCTCCCCGGTAACCAAACAACACGGAGGGAATTTAAAGGTGATAGGATGAGTATATTATCCAACATTCCTGTTTTCACCCAAAAGACTTATCCCTCCCCGGGATACCCACTGACTGTCCCAACCACCTGGACGCACGCTCAAGAAAGATGAACTCACCTTTGATTTGCTCGGTAAGTTTAGCTACTTTATTATCAGTTGACCCTAACATTGTTTATTAATAACCATCAGTTTCGTATTCACATTGAACCACGTATTTTGTCATACATTGCACAAGTTGCACTCACGAAATACACACATGATTATACACGTTATAACAGTTAGCTATGTCATACATTTTTCAAGTTAACACAACTTATCCACACATCAGGTTTTCGTGCCATGCATACGTTTACCTCACGAGTCTAGGTTCCAATTAACACTTAGCAGCCCATTCTAGTTTTTCTTAATCAGATGCGGCCCACTAGTTCCGGCCCAACTCATTAGATAAATAACTATTAGCTACCTGTTATGATCTTTATAATAAAGCCCAATTACTTCCCTAATCTCTTCTAATTCATTTAGCTTTTTTTTAGCCCACTTCAATATAGGTTATCATATATTACTAACAGCAACCATTTAGATGCAACCAACAATAATTGTTCAACATGCTATCACCATATCAATCACTTACATATCAAATAAATCAAACAATGTGGTCATGTGACACAAGTCCATAAACCCATTCTTAATACCGTTTTCCATATGTGATCCCATTCAATCCATACGTAACACAAATCGAACATTATGTGATCACATTCAACCCATATGTAAACATTACATAACTAGTCATTCTTTTGTCAATTAACAATAACTACCCAGATTTCCATAGTTATGATAATCAACAGTTTCATCAGGATCTAGATTTCCAGCCACATCAACAGTAACATTGTTAATATAATCACCAAATTATGAAGCCCAACTCATGCTATTCAACTACTATCAGCCTACATGCAGCCCAAATCAACATACCAGGCCCAAGTGAAATGTGTAATTATATGCAATCCAATTAGTGTGTGATCTGTTTATGTTTAACGAGTCACACTTCCGTTTTTATTTACCAACAGTTACAATTTGTGACCCACAATTCTAATAAATTCCAACTAATAAGTAGGCCAACCACATGTATCACATAATCGATCAGCCAATTATTAAAATCATGCAACTCACACTCAATTATTATATCCAATTATTAAACCCTAGTTCCATGCATGACAATTATATGCACTTATCGATCCTAGCAGTTTGTTTCCACCATTATTCCTCAAAGTTTCTATCATCACATACCCTAAATCGTGTGCTAATTCTCATATTTTCTAATCGCAATACTAAATCACAAGAAGACCCACAAGATTCTAATTACAACCTTATACAAGTTCACATATAATCAATATAATCAACAAGGTTAAACACGCATGAGATAGTACTAACCAAGAGATGGTGATGGTGATCACGACTTGGGGGGGGGGTGGTCTTCTACTGCCGTACGTGGAATATGGAGGAGGGTAGGGTTTGATTGATACGTAATTTGTAACTTAACACAACTACCAAGCAAAGACATTATAACACCACTAATGGGTTTGGGGATGGGCTCGGTTTGGGCTTATAACATGTGGGCCGAAGTGATTGAAAATGGGTAGAGTTCATGTTTGAGGAGTGCGTGTGTGGCCCAACCCAATTCCACTAAGTTAATTAATCAGGTTATGGTTTAAGTTTAACGGAGTTAAGATCACAAGATTACACGTTACTAACCTTGAAAGTTTGGGTTGTCACATGAAAGAGGAATGTCTTAAAGGCTATAATTATCTACAAGATGCTGACTGTTGTTCACAAGATTACACGTTACTAACCTTGAAAGTATGTAATTTCAATTCAAGTTAAAACCTTGCCTACTTTGTTGTTATTGTTGGTTCTAACAACAAATCATTAGATGATAGACTTGATGTGCCACAATTACATGATTAGAACTTATTAGATATATCATTAAATGTTTAGTATTGCTATAGCATTTACATTAAGTGTTCTTTTATTTATAAAATGGACTTTATAGATGCAATAAACTGACTAACAACAACATTGCAATTTTTTTGTTCATCTCTCTGGCACAAAATCTGGTTTCTGTTCTTTTTTTGGTTCACTGATTTTTTATGGTTAAATGTTAGTCATATGAGAGAATTCATAGTCGATTATTCTTTATTTTGTATATTTTCTTATAATAATAATAATAATAATAATAATAATAATAATAATAATAATAATAATAATAATAATAATAATACATTTAATTTTAATGAAGACACCTACAAAATAAAAAATCAAAACAAATAAAATAAAAGAAGCAAAGCGTGGTTCCATGTTAAAAAAATAACGGTAACAAAAACTAGGTTACAATTTTTGACAACAAGTTGGGTGTTTATGGAATTGCATCAATTCTTTGACAATGATATGTTTAATATTTTACGGAATCATGGGATACTGTGTTGTAGCGTTTAGTCTAGACGGAAACCCTCAAATTTTGTAGTAATTAATGCAATTAGGATATGTTTTTGTAATTAATAGTTAATTTTTGACAATTTTTTTTGAAATACCATATCTCATAAAGCTTGAACCCTTGGACCTTCAAGGGGAGTTCAACTTTATGTTTTCTAGTAATAATAAATAGTATTACATGTAACTGTAGTAAAGACACGCAAAAAAATCTATAATAATTTGGTTACTCTTCATGGAATTTTATCAATTCTTTGAAAATGGTACGTGATATATTTGACCAAATTCTAAAAACATGGTATTGTATCAGATAATATCAATAGAAACCCTCAAATTTTGCACACGAAATCATTTGTGAATAAACTTAAGACATAGGTAGATGAAGGCAAGTTAGATTATAATTCTTATGTGGGCAAGAAAGGTGATAATGTTATATATAAGTTTTCCTAGACAGATCTATTTATATAACTAAAATAAAGTAGTGATATCACTTGAATTTAGTGCTTAAGATTTTGATTTATTTGACTACACATTCGTAATAAGATGTAGTAGTTAATGCAATTAAGATACTTTTTCATATTTAACAGTTAATTTTTTTACTTTGTTTTAAAAGTGATGTTTTTCTCAAGTCTTCAACCCTTGACCTTCAAATAGAGTTCAACTTTAAATTTACAAATAATAATAATAATAATAATAATAATAATAATAATAATAATAATAATAATAATAATAATAATAATAATAATAATAATAATAATAATAATAATAATAATAGTACATCTATTTTAGCATAGACACATAGAAAAGAAATTCAAAACAAGTAAAATAAAAAGAACCAAAGCATAATTATATGCAGAAAAATAAGGACAACAAAAACTTGGCTATAATTATCTACAAGATGCTGACTGTTCATAGAATTTTATTAATTCTTTGACAATGATATGTGTAATATTTGAAGAAATACTATGAACAACATCATGTTGTAGCAACTAGTCTTAAATGTAAAAAGAAAATAATACTCACAAAAACATGGTTATAATTTTTCACAACATGCTGACTGTTCATAGGATTTCATCAATTCTTTAACAATTTATGTGAGATATTTGTCGAAACTCTATGAACAGTATCGTGTTGTAAAAACTAGTTGATGGATGAGGTTATGTGGTATAGAAAAGTGACAATGCTTTATGCAAGTCTTGGTAGATGGTTCTATTTATATAGCTAAAATAAATTAGTGATATCTCTTGAATTAAATGATTGATATTATTAGTATTTAATTTTTTATGTGAACTATGATGTAGTATTTAATGCAATTAAGATAGTTTCTATACTAAATTGTTGAATGGTTTTTCCAAAAGACAAAGCTTACCAACTTTTTTCACTTTATTATATTTTAATTTTTAGTTTTTATTTTTGTAATAATGTTTTTTTTTCTAGAGGTCTCATAAATAAAAATTTCACTACGTTGATGATGTTCAAACATTAACAAAATACTGTAATAGTATAAAACTTGAGTTTTGAACATGTTTGTATTAAAGAAAATTTCGATTTTCTTAATGAAAATACATGATGTCAATAAATTTAGTTACAGAGGTTGAAAAGTTGATGATGGAAAAACACTACAAACAGAAACAAAAAACTTACAGTTTGAAAATTTTAAAAACAACTACAAGTTTAAAACAAAAATCAACATAAAAAAATACATGATAATGCAAAGATAAACAACAATTTTTTTTTTCAAAAAAAATACAACATTCTATATCCTCTTTAATTTTATAATCACAAGATGTTTAATTTGTTAATTAAAAGTTAGTACTTTGACATAAAAGCATTGTTTTGTACGTTATGGTATAAATTTTAGCCGCAAACATTGGAACGTTATTCCTTCGGATGCATTACACTTCAATTCTTTTTCCAGTTTTATACTTGTTTTACCTAGACTAACATTTTCATTTAATACCGTTCTTCCAGTAGCAACTTTACAATCATTTCAAACCATGGTTTTTGGCTAAAAAGTGTTATTCAAAGCCTTAGATCGTCACCATAATTTCATGACACCAAAACCATCTATTTGAAGTACAACAATTGAGGAGACAATTAAGGGTTCAAAGAAACGTATTAACTTAGGGTTCATGAAAGCGCTATATAGATGGTAATGGTTGAAATCAGAAGCATCGTGAACTAGGGAGTGTAAGGCAGGTGGTAGCGAGAACTAATTTTGGAGTTGAGGTGTATTTAAGGATCTAGTGGTTGTAAATGTGGAACAATGAAGCAACAGGTGTGTCGTATGAAGCAAGATTGGAAGCTTGGGAGACTTGACATTAAGTTTACCATGTTGTGTCGGATGAACAGTTCTATCCCGCATTATTAATTGTATTCCTATATAATTCGTAACTAGAACTTCTCAGTTATTAAATGTGCAATATTTCAAAGTTTTATTTTTCGATAAGTTGTTATTGGTTAAGAATATTAATGAAGTGGTTGTTTAAAATAGGGTTCTATCACTTTGCGTGGATCGTCGTAAAATTAAAGTTAGCCATATTTTGCATGTTATATTAGCTATTTTATTCGGTTCCATGTGATAGTGAAACTCCGGTCCTCCATACTTACCTAATATTTGACAACCCGAACCTTCAAGGTTAGTGTCGTGTAATCTAGCGATCTCAACTCCGTTAAAACCTAAACGTTTAATAATTCGACTAAACAACTTATTAGAATTGAATTGCGCCACGTATAATCCGTTTGCAAACACTCACCATATTAGCCCAAACAGACCCCACCAGCTCAACTAGTTTTGTATGCTTGGAATGTTCTTTGTGTGTTTCTTAACTAGCTCGGCCCAAAGGGGTGTAGCCCCGAAATAAAACTGTGGATCGGCCCACTTGATTTAGTGTTACCCTTACCCTTATATAGGCCTTTGTACGTAATCATGTTATTAATCTCAAAATTAATACAACAAACCCTAGTCTTTCTCACCCAATCTGCGACGATAGGAGAACCCCCTCTTTTCGAGACTTCTTTGACTTGTGATTCGGTTAGTGACCCATACTCATATTAATTGTTGAGTGTTTGTTTTGCTATGCCTGAACTCAAGTAACAGTAGTATGTATATATGTGATTCATAATTAAAAAAATATGATAGTGGCATGATTGGTCCAATAATATGTATTGTATTGTCGGCCATATATATTGAAATTGCATTAATCTGGAATTGTAGACACTCATGCACATGGCTCGAATTGGAATTGGCCCAATGAGGGTCTAGTAGTGGCAGATTTTTCATGTGACTATATCAATAGCATCGGCCATGTATATAATGACGTGAGTAGTATAAGGTCTTTGTAAATTGTGATGTCTATCCTGTGCAAATAAATGTTGTTATCGAGGGGTGTGCACCAGGATTAAGGGTTATGTGTGATAATGATTATGCCTCTGATGATTATCATGAAACTAAAGATGTTATATGATTTTAATTCTTGTTGACTAGGGTATGTTGCACGTAACAGATATAAATCATTAGGAGGATGTTATGTGATAATGCATGGTTGATAGAAATAAAGTATTGAATTCATATTTCGTATGTGTAACCGGCAATTGTTATGTGGGCCGCTTTGTTAGATCTGGGTCACGGATCTAGCTGGTTACTTACAGGGAAGGGGACCGAGTTATATACAACTGTTGGGCCGGGATATTTATACCTTTACGGGATCCGCTTTGGGCCGGGTATGTTATGTCTGGTTTGGGTATTACTGATCAATGATGGATAGGAGGGTGAAATAGTATGTTGATTGTTAAACAATTGATCAATAAGGTTGTCAAAACTGGAAGCATGATTTAGGTTAAGTCTAAGAGCTGGGCCACACACACATAAATATACACAAATGAAGTGTGGGCTGCATTGGTATCTCGTGGTAATGTTGGACTGATTGTAACATTGGGCTGTTATAGATCAATTAAGCATACACACATATGTCTTATTAGTAACATGCATGTATCTATTCAGTATGTTGCACTTGAATGTTTATCCAGCTGAACCTGAGTAATGAATTCTTATACTTTGTGCTTAGCTGAATAAGTGGGTATACGGATTGACAAATGTTACTACTTGTGTCAGATGTGTACTGTTTGATGAATGAATATGGAGTGACACGGACCGAGCTTGTATGCATACTAACTGTTATATGTGCATTGATCATAGGACTTGATTGATTGTTTGGTTAAATGAGTAGTTAAGTCTACCGAGCACTCTATGGTGAGTTCACTACTTTGGGCATGCGTCCCGGTGGTTGGGACAGTCAGTGGGTATCCCGGGGAGGGATAAGTCTTTTGGGTAAAAACTGGTACATATTTGATAATATTCTTAGTCTATCATTCTTAAGTCCCATCTTTTGTTACCGGGGAGGTAACGGGGTATGAGTTGGTAGCGCTACTTAGGTTTGGCACCCTCACGTTGTACCGGGGAGGACGGTTGTGAACTAATTACCCAGTCGGGCCCAGTCCTTTGATAGGAGCATTGGGGAAAGGGCAAAACATACATCAGGCGCCGTCTTGTTTATTATCGAGATATTATCAATATTACTTGTGCATCTGTTAATGAACTGGAATAAATACTTGGTAACAAACGTTTTCATAAACCGTGAACTCGCCAGCTTGTCTTGTCTGATACACTTGTTGCATGCTCGCAGGTCGTTAGGTATCTTGGATTTGGAGACTTGCTGTCTGGAGGAGCAGGAGTGGTCATGGGTCGACTGAAGGGACTCACGTGATTACTTGTTTATAATTTTACATTGGTTTTTGAACAACATAGTTATGGGTTGTATTTGCTTCCGCTGAACATATTGGTTTTCGAATAAGCTTTGATGGGATTTATTAAATAATTTGAGAACTTTATTTGAAACTTGTGGGTTCAATGTAATTAGTGGCTCATTGTCAGTACGTCACACGCCTATCAGGGACACTCCTTAGGTGGTATTTTGGGGGGTATGACAAAATATGGGTTAGTTTTCTAAAAAAAGATCTGTACATTGGAACACAATAATCAAATTAATAGTATGAATAAGATTTTAGAACTAGAAAGACCGCTTACCACATCTTAGTGCACCCAACAAAAAAGGAAGTTATATTGTAGAAACAAACAAATAAGTCATTGAGCTTAAAAGGGTGAAAGAGGAATGTCTTAAAGGCTTTTAAAATATGTAATTTAAATTCAAGTTAAAACCTTGCCTACTTTGTTGTTATTGTTTGTTCTAACAACAAATCATTAGATGATAGACTTGATGTGCCACAATTACATGATTAGAAGATATTAGATATATCAATAAATGTTTAGTATTGCTATAGAATTTACATTAAGTGTTCTTTTATTTATAAAATGGACTTTATAGATGCAATCAACTGACTAACAACAACATTGCAAGTTTTTTGTTCATCTCTCTATCTCTCTGGCACAAAATCTGGTTTCTGTTCTTTTTTTTGGTTCACTGATTTTTTATGGTTAAATGTTAGTCATATGAGAGAATTCATAGTCGATTATTCTTTATTTTGTATTAAAATTTTGTATATTTTCTTATAATAATAATAATAATAATACTAATAATAATAATAATAATAATAATAATAATACATCTAATTTTAATAAAGACACCTACAAAATAAAAAATCAAAACAAGTAAAATAAAAGAAGCAAAGCGTGGTTCTATGTTTAAAAAAATAACGGTAACAAAAACTTGGTTACAATTTCTGACAACAAGTTGGGTGTTTATGGAATTGCACCAATTCTTTGACAATGATATGTTTAATATTTTACGGAATTATGGGATACTGTGTTGTAGCGTTTAGTCTAGACGGAAACCCTCAAATTTTGTAGTAATTAATGCAATTAGGATATGTTTTTGTAATTACTAGTTAATTTTTGAAATTTTTTTTTGAAATACGATGTTTCTCATAAAGCTTGAACCCTTGGACCTTCAAGGGGAGCTCAACTTTAAGTTTTCTAGTAATAATAAATAGTATTACATGTAACTGTAGTAAAGACACGCAAAAAAAAAACTAAAATAATTTGGTTACTCTTCATGGAATTTTAGCAATTCTTTGACAATGGTACATGATATATTTGACGAAATTCTAAAAGCATGGTACTGTATCTGATAATATCAATAGAAACCCTCAAATTTTGCACACTGAATCATTTATGAATAAACTTATGACATAGGTAGATGAAGGCAAGTTAGATTATAATTCTTATGTGGGCAAGAAAAGTGATAACGTTATATATAAGTTTTCCTAGACAGATCTATTTATATAACTAAAATAAAGTAGTGATATCACTTGAATTTAGTGCTTAAGATTTTGATTTATTTGACTACACATTCGTAATAAGATGTAGTAGTTAATGCAATTAAGATATTTTTTCATATTTAACAGTTACTTTTTTTACTTTGTTTTAAAGGTGATGTTTTTCTTAAATTTTCAAATAATAATTATAATAATACATCTATTTTAGCATAGACACATAGAAAAGAAATTCAAAACAAGTAAAATAAAAAGAACCAAAGCTTAATTATATGCAGAAAAATAAGGACTACAAAAACATGGCTATAAGATGCTGACTGTTCATAGAATTTTATTAATTCTTTGACAATGATATGTGTAATATTTGAAGAAATACTATAAACAACATCATGTTGTAGCAACTAGTCTTAAATGTAAAAAGAAAATAATGCTCACAAAAACATGGTTATAATTTTCCACAACATGCTGACTGTTCATTGGATTTCATCAATTCTTTAACAATTTATGTGAGATATTTGACGAAACTCTATGAACAGCATGGTGTTGTAGCAACTAGTTGATGGATGAGGTTATGTGGTATAGAAAAGTGACAATGCTTTATGAAAGTCTTGGTAGATGGTTCTATTTATATAGCTAAAATAAATTAGTGATATCTCTTGAATTAAATGATTAATATTATTAGTATTTTATTTTTTATGTGAACTATGATGTAGTATTTAATGTAATTAAGATAGTTTCTATACTAAATTGTTGAATAGTTTTTACAAAAGACAAAGCTTACCAACTTTTTTAACTTAATTATATTTTAATTTTTAGTTTTTATTTTTGTAATAATGTTTTTTTTCTAGAGGTCTCATAAATAAAAATTTCACTACGTTGATGATGTTCAAACATTAACAAAATACTGTAATAGTATAAAACTTGAGTTTAGAATATGTTTGTGTTAAAGCAAATTTTGACGATGGAAAAACACAACAAACAGAAACAAATAACTTACAGTTTGAAAATTTTAAAAACAACTACAAGTTTAAAACAAAAATCAACATAAAAAAATACATCATAATGCAAAGATAAACAACAATTTTTTTTTTTTCAAAAAAAAAAAAAAGTACAACATTCTATATCCTCTTTAATTTTATAATCACAAGATGTTTAATTTGTTAATTAAAAGTTAGTACTTTGACATAAATGCATTGTTTTGTACGTTATGATATAAATTTTAGCCGCAAACATTGGAACGTTATTCCTTCGGATGCATTAGACTTCAATTCTTTTTCCAGTTTTATAGTCGTTTTACCTAGACTAACATTTTTATTTAATACCGTTCTTCCATTAGCAACTTTACAATAATTTCAAACCATGGTTTTTGGCTAAAGGTTTTATTCAAAGCCTTAGATCGTCACTATAATTTCATGACACCAAAAGCATCTATTTGAAGTACAACAATTGAGGAGCCAATTAAGGGTTCAAAGAAACGTATTAACTTAGGGTTCATGAAAGCGCTATATAGATGGTAATGGTTGAAATCGGAAGCATTGTGAACTAGGGAGGATAAGGCAGGTGGTAGCGATAACTAATTTTGGAGTCGTATTTAAGGATCTAGTGTTTGTAAATGTGGAACAATGAAGCAACAGGTGTGTCGTATGAAGCAAGATTGGAAGCTCGGGAGACTTGACATTAAGTTTACCATGTTGTGTTGGATGAACAGTTCTAACCCGCATTATTAATTGTATTCCTATATAATTCGTAACTAGAACTTCTCGGTTATTAAATGTGCAATATTTCAAAGTTTTATTTTTCGATAAGTTGTTATTGGTTAAGAATATTAATGAAGTGGTTGTTTAAAATAGGGTTCTATCACTTTGCGTGGATCGTCGTAAAATTAAATTTAGCCAAATTTTGCATGTTATATTAGCTATTTTATTGGGTTCCATGATAGTGAAACTTCGGTCCTCCACACTTACCTAATATGGGTTAGTTTTCTAAAAATAGATCTGTACATTGGAACACAATAATCAAATTAATATTATGAATAAGATTTTAGAACTAGAAAGATCGCCTACCACATCTTAGTGCACCCAACAAAAAAGAAAGTTATATTGCTGTAACAAACAAATAAGTCATTGAGCTTAAAAGGATGAAAGATGAATGTCTTAAAGGCTTTTAAAATATGTAATTTCAATTCAAGTTAAAACCTTGCCTACTTTGTTGTTATTGTTCGTTCTAACAACAAATCATTAGATGATAGACTTGATGTGCCACAATTACATGATTAGAAGATATTAGATATATCATTAAATGTTTAGTATTGCTATAGAATTTGCATTAAGTGTTCTTTTATTTATTAAATGGACTTTATAGATGCAATCAACTGACTAACAACAACATTGCAATTTTTTTGTTCATATCTCTCGCACAAAATCTGGTTTCTGTTCTTTTTTGGTTCACTGATTTTTTATGGTTAAATGTTAGTCATATGAGAGAATTCATAGTCGATTATTCTTTATTTTGTATTAAAGTTTTGTATATATAATAATAATAATAATAATAATAATAATAACACATCTAATTTTAATGAAGACACCTACAAAATAAAAAATCAAAACAAGTAAAATAAAAGAAACAAAGCCGTGGTTCCATGTTAAAAAAATAACCGTAACAAAAACTTGGTTACAATTTCTGACAACAAGTTGGGTGTTTATGGAATTGCATCAATTCTTTGACAATGATATGTTTAATATTTTACGGAATTATGGGATACTGTGTTGTAGCGTTTAATCTATACGGAAACCCTCAAATTTTGTAGTAATTAATGCAATTAGGATATGTTTTTGTAATTAATAGTTAATTTTTGACAATTTTTTTTTTGAAATACGATATTTCTCATAAAGCTTGAACCCTTGGACCTTCAAGGGGAGCTCAACTTTAAATTTTCTAGTAATAATAAATAGTATTACATGTAACTGTAGTAAAGACACGCAAAAAAATCTAAAATAATTTGGTTACTCTTCATGGAATTTTATCAATTCTTTGACAATGGTACGTGATATATTTGACGAAATTCTAAAAACATCGTATTGTATGAGATAATATCTATAGAAACCCTCAAATTTTGCACACGGAATCATTTATGAATAAACTTATGACATAGGTAGATGAAGGCAAGTTAGATTATAATTCTTATGTGGGCAAGAAAAGTGATAATGCTATATATAAGTTTTCCTAGACAGATCTATTTATATAACTAAAATAAAGTAGTGATATCACTTGAATTTAGTGCTTAAGATTTTGATTTATTTGACTATACATTCGTAATAAGATGTAGTAGTTAATGCAATTAAGATACTTTTTTATATTTAACAGTTAATTTTTTACTTTGTTTTAAAAGTGATGTTTTTCTCAAGTCTTCAACCCTTGACCTTCAAATAGAGTTCAACCCGTACGACCAAACGAACCGACATCCGAGATATTTTTGAGCATGTTTTGAGTTCCCTATACTTTAACTTTATCTTAGAGCCTTGAAATGGGGTTAACGGGGCTTAAAAGTGCAAAAAAATCAAGTTTTACAAATGCAGGGACCATTTTTGAAATTTCTGACCAGATTCAATGAACCTAGTCCATTTTGAAGTTTTGATGGTTTTAACCCATGGTTTTGCAAAACCATGGGCTGGTATTCAATGAACCTAGTCCATTATGACTCATATTAGGGGCTCCCGTGGTTTTAGAAAACCATGGGCACACATGTAAGGTCAAGATCAAAGCTCAGTTTTCGATGAACGATCTTAACGGTTCTTGAATTCCTATAAATACCCACCCTCACTTCCTCCCAAAGCACACTTGAATCTGATTTTGGCTCTCTAAGTTGAAGTTTATGCTTCATACCTGAGAGTAAATTGGATCAAGAGCTTGCGGGGACCTTCTGTAAGTATTCTTTCGTTCTTTTAATTCTTTTCTATCGTTAAAGTCAAACTGCATTTTACTTTCTGCTTTGACTAGTTTATGGTCAACGCGAAGTTCATTTGAACTTCATAACGTGAGCGTAATCACGATGGTTATAGTCCCTAGTGACTATACCTACTGATTACCACGTTATCTAGGCTCAGTGACGAGTCGTAGTTTCGGCCAAAATGCATTTTCTCGTTTATTTGGTAACCAAACTACTCTAGGATATCAAAACCGTTTGTTTTAATATCAAAACCTGTTTTCTAACTTAACTAAACATGTTCTAGCATGTTTAGCTTGTCACTTTTTTTTAGATTAGTGCTTGTGTGGAGCCGAAAGTCAAGCGGACTAAACACCCGCTTAGACTTTCGAACACGACCCGTTTGGTCGATCATTAGGATCTGACCAAACATGTTAAGTGACCATAGTAGCGTAGGATATAACCTTCCGAGGTTATACCTTATGGTCACTTAGGTTTGATTAGTCGCATGATAGGTAGTTTATATGCCTTTGGTAAATTACCAAAATACCCTTTTCATACATAATTGGTAATTAAGCATATGTAACCTAAACTTTTGACACGTAGCTGATTATGTAACATAATTAAACATGTATGGTCATATAATACTTGTCATAGGACTAGTTTGACGTCTTGAACGCGCTTTTGCGCACATGACGCGTTAAAGTAGCGTAAGATACCTTAATGGGTCGCGATGGGTCGAAAGCACTTAGGTTAGGTTTCAATTTAGGATGTAGGCTTTGTTAAGCCATATCACATGAGTTCCAACACACATTTGGTTTACAAGACTTCATTCTATCCGATCGTCCGATTTAGGCGTCTATTGTTTGACTAGTGGTTCGATTACTAGGTGCTACTTGATTTCTTTGGTTTGCTTGAGGTTGTTGAAGTTCTATTGATTAAGGATACTTTGCACTTCATGTGAGTACATAGGTCCCCTATTTTACTGTTTTTAAATGTTTTGGGGTGATTCATATGTACGAAATGTTTTCAAGGTTTAAACGATGATTTCAAAAATGATTAAAACGATTTTTACTAAACTAATAGCGATTTCAATAATGTGAACAAACTTGATGGTTGTAGTTACATAACAAATGACATTCATTAATTCTGGCCCAACCGACTAGTATTAGGTTATGGTACCATAGGATCTGACAAATCCCGTTATTTTATTGCACCCATGGTTATGTGTGGGGGTTATGGGTAACGACTGAATCTGATGTTTGTTAACTTACCCTTTGGTGGTTTGTTAACTCGAGAAGCGAGAAGCGAGAAGCGAGGTGATCGAGTCACGAAGGTTTGAATGTTGTTAGCGAGACGACTATAAATTGTTTTTTTCACAAATTAAAACGAGGATGATTTAAACGATTTTAAATGAGTTAATGATTTTGAAACGATTTTAACGAGTTAAATGATTTGGGTAAACGATTGGTTTTTGGTTAGTGTTTAGATAACGGGACGGGTGTAATGTGATGAAAGCATGGTGGATACGCCGCTGGTACTTCCTATATATAAGTGTTTTCATCATATTACATATCGTGGCGTTATTTAGTTCACTTGGGTAAACGATTTTGAAACGATGTCACACAACGATGTTTTTCTAAGAGATATAACTATATGAGTTTTAACGAGTTTTTACAAGATGTTTTACAAGTTGGTTTTCTAAAACAAAATGTTTTTGGGGTTAAGAATCATGGCTACGAGATTTTATAAGTTATAATCAACTTGATTTGAGTTGGTTAACTATGTTGCAATACACTTTTCAAAACGAGGTTTGTATTTTGACTCTTTTAGTCTAATTAAGTACTGCAACATGTAAACGAGCCATGATTCCGACACTCTTATAAAACCTACGTACTCGCCAGCATTTCTTTGCTGACTTTGTTTTTACATATGTTTTCTAAAAACATCGTATTGTATTGTATCAGATAATATCAATAGAAACCCTCAAATTTTGCACACGGAATCATTGATGAATAAACTTATGACATAGGTAGATGAAGGCAAGTTAGATTATAATTCTTATGTGGGCAAGAAAAGTGATAATGTTATATATAAGTTTTCCTAGGCAGATCTATTTATATAACTAAAATAAAGTAGTGATATCACTTGAATTTAGTGCTTAAGATTTTGATTTATTTGACTACACATTCGTAATAAGATGTAGTCGTTAATGCAATTAAGATATTTTTTTCATATTTAACAGTTAATTTTTTTACTTTGTTTTAAAAGTGATGTTTTTCTCAAGTCTTCAACCCTTGACCTTCAAATAGAGTTCAACTTTAAATTTTCAAATAATAATAATAATAATAATAATACATCTATTATAGCATAGACACATAAAAAAAAATTCAAAACAAGTAAAATAAAAAGAACCAAAGCTTAATTATATGTAGAAAAATAAGGACTACAAAAACTTGGCTATAAGATGCTCACCGTTCATAGAATTTTATTAATTCTTTGACAATGATATGTGTAATATTTGAAGAAAATCTATGAACAACATCCTGTTGTAGCAACTAGTCTTAAATGTTAAAAGAAAATAATGCTCACAAAAACGTGGTTATAATTTTCCACAACATGCTGACTGTTCATAGGATTTCATCAATTCTTTAACAATTTATGTGAGATATTTGACGAAACTCTATGAACAACATCGTGTTGTAGCAACTAGTTGATGTATGAGGTTATGTGGTATAGAAAAGTGACAATGCTTTATGCAAGTCTTGGTAGATGGTTCTATTTATATAGCTAAAATAAATTAGTGATATCTCTTGAATTAAATGATTGATATTATTAGTATTTAATTTTTTATGTAAACTATGATGTAGTATTTAATGCAATTAAGATAGTTTCTATACTAAATTGTTGAATGGTTTTTCCAAAAGACAAAGCTTACCAACTTTTTTCACTTTATTATATTTTAATTTTTAGTTTTTATTTTTGTAATAATGTTTTTTTTCTAGAGGTCTCATAAATAAAAATTTCACTACGTTGATGATGTTCAAACATTAACAAAATACTGTAATAGTATAAAACTTGAGTTTAGAATATGTTTGTGTTAAGGCAAATTTCGATTTTCTTAATGAAAATACATGATGTCAATAAATTTAGTTACAGAGGTTGAAAAGTTGATGATGGAAAAACACTACAAACAGAAACAAAAAACTTACAGTTTGAAAATTTTAAAAACAACTACAAGTTTAAAACAAAAATCAACATAAAAAAAATACATCATAATGCAAAGATAAACAACAATTTTTTTTTTTCAAAAGAAAAAAAATACAACATTCTATATCCTCTTTAATTTTATAATCACAAGATGTTTAATTTGTTAATTAAAAGTCAGTACTTTGACATAAAATGCATTGTTTTGTACGTTATGGTATAAATTTTAGCCGCAAACATTGGAACGTTATTCCTTCGGATGCATTACACTTCAATTCTTTTTCCAGATTTATACTCGTTTTACCTAGAATAACATTATCATTTAATACCGTTCTTCCATTAGCAACTATTTCATGACACCAAAAGCATCTATTTGAAGTACAACAATTGAGGAGCCAATGAAGAGTTCAAAGAAACGTATTAACTTAGGGTTCATGAAAGCGCTATATAGATGGTAATGGTTGAAATCGGAAGCATGGTGAACTAGGGAGGATAAGGCAGGTGGTAGCGATAACTAATTTTGGAGTTGAGGTGTATTTAAGGATCTAGTGGAGGTAAATGTGGAACAATGAAGCAACAGGTGTGTCGTATGAAGCAAGATTGGAAGCTTGGGAGACTTGACATTAAGTTTACCATGTTGTGTCGGATGAACAGTTCTAACCCGCATTATTAATCGTATTCCTATATAACTCGTTACTAGAACTTCTCGGTTATTAAATGTGCAATATTTCAAAGTTTTATTTTTCGATAAATTGTTATTGGTTAAGAATATTAATGAAGTGGTTGTTTAAAATAGGGTTCTATCACTATGTGTGGATCGTCGTAAAACTAAATTTATCCATATTTTGCATGTTATATTAGCTATTTTACTGGGTTCCATATGATAGTGAAACTCTGGTCCTCCACACTTACCTAATATGGGTTAGTTTTCTAAAAAAAAGATCTGTACATTGGAACACAATAATCAAATTAATATTATGAATAAGATTTTAGAACTAGAAAGATCGCTTACCACATCTTAGTGCACCCAACAAAAAAGGAAGTTTTATTGGTGAAACAAACAAATAAGTCATTGAGCTTAAAAGGATGAAAGAGGAATGTCTTAAAGGATTTTAAAATATGTAATTTCAATTCAAGTTAAAACCTTGCCTACTTGTTGTTATTGTTTGTTCTAACAACAAATCATTAGATGATAAACTTGATGTGCCACAATTACATGATTAGAAGATATTAGATGTCACAACCTGTAACTTCAAGGTGAAAACCGTTTGTCTCGTTTTTATAAATCGAATCCTATATTTATTTTATTTGATAAATTAATTGTATTTTATCCATGTCACGTTAAATCGAATTGAGTTGTTAAATCTTAGCCATGTCCCATTAGTCGACCCAACCTACTCGCGCAACCCGAACTCGAAACTTTCAAGGGTCAAAACTTAGCATGGATACTATGCACGACATGACTAATTCATTGTATGTATATATTTGTTTGCTTAAAAAAAATAATAAATAAATAAATATATATATATATATATATAAATAACTTGTTCTTCCGATCCGGTTCCTAAACACATCCAATAGATAGCAGCCCAATACTTCTACCTTGGGCTCAAGCCCACTTCGGCCAAACCCCAAACCGCCCCCTCTATATTACGTAATTTGTGCATGCTTTCCTTTATAACATTCGTAAGAGTCTAAACCCTAATCTCCTCTCCTCCTTCATACGAACTGACAGCAGCCCTCCTCCCCCTTCTACTCGAAGCAAGATCCTTCCCGTTCTAGACGTTCTCCTTCGAATCCCGAGTCTCGGTTAGTAAATTCACACTTAGTTTGGCTTGAGTTTTTAATGTAATTGTTGGTGATTATGCTTGATGTTAATGACTGTTACATGTTTAAATGATGAATGTGATCTTGCTGAATGAGTGAAGGAACTGTTTTTGTGGTATATAATGACATTGAATGTTTCTATTTGCTGGGTTCTTGAAAGAGTACAACTGATTATGCGTGATGTACACCTGGTCATGCATGATATTTGAAGTGTGAAAGATAATAGAGGTCACTGTTAAATTCCTTAAAAGATGATAATAAACCGTTGTCTGATTCATGAGGTAATAACTGTTTTAAGTGTTGATGCCGATGATGTCCGATGTGGTTTCTTTTGTGATTATAAGTGCCAATGATAAATCTGTTATATGATAGGATGCCTTGTATGAATCTGTTTAGAGGAATGATAATGTCCATGAGTGAATTTGTTTAAGTGTCAACGATGAAGATCTATGATAGTTGTCTTAAATGATAAGAGTGATGAGGATTTATTATGTGAAGGCTGTGTTTTTATGAATTGTTCAAGTGGATATGCTTTAGGTACAACCCACTAGGAGATTGCATGATTTGAAATTGAAAGATTAAAGTTCCATGTCTTTTTCGGTTGAATTCCAAACGACGAGAGGAAGGTATGATATGACAAAAATGCTTGCTCCCACTTTCTTAGTACATGTGTTATCTTTTGGTCGCTCAAACAGTATCAATCGCACACATCATTCTTGGCACATGCACACACTAAGTGGATTTTAGCTATTTAGGCCACACAAGCCCAGATTGGGCCGCACAATAGGGTATACCCAAAATATTGGAATAATTCGCACACTGTTGATTTGTATTTTTTTTAATTTTGTGTAAGTCGCACACTAGATGGTAGTTGTATGAATTACTTGTTGGAACCTCACTGATTAGATTACATAAATCTAATTGGATCACATTCCTAATTTATCAATCGCACATTTGTGAATATTGGACCTTGATTATTTGGTTGATCCAGTACTGAACCGTACATTTTATGTTACGGCCGCACATTGGTATTGGGTCACTAACTAATTTAGGCTGCACATTACGGACTAGTAAACGACTAATCAAATTTAGTGTCTGAATATGTTTATGCCATGATGATTGATAAAAATATATATGTGCTTATGTGCTGCGCGTTAAATACATGAATACGTGACGTTAGTTAAATGCGAATCTAATTAGTTATAATAACAATAATAGGACGTGATTGACCAACCCTAACCGTTAGCTATTTTAAGAGTTAAACTGAGCAACCAAAGGTGAGTTCACTGCTCTTTTCCCAAGCATACATCCCGGGGAGGGATATTGGGTAACGTTCCGGGGAGGAACGTCAGGTTAATGGGATGTTTGTTATTACACTCATTGTCTATCACATAAGACCCCTTACATCTGCCGATGGTTGCCGGGGAGGCAACAAGGTTATTAGTTGATAGCGCTATTAGGTTTGGCACCCTCACACCGTACCGGGGAGGATGGGCGTGAACTAATTTCCTTAAAGCATGACCAATGTTTTGATAGAGACATTGGGGTTGGGCAAATACATCTTGTAGCCATCTGCGGTAATCGAGTTAATAACAACATCAAATCAAATTATTGAACTATTGAACGGTTGAACTGTTGAACTGTTTTATACACATACCTGGTAACTAAACGCGTTAACAAAACTTTGAACTCACCAGCGTCGTCTGACACACTTGTCTGCATGCTTGCAGGTTGTTAGATATCTTGGATTTGGGAACTTGCTGTCTGGAGTAGCTGGAGTGGTCATGGGTCGACTGGAGGGATTCATGTGATTGAACTATTGATATCATATATTGTTTTTTAAACAGTTTAACATTAGTTTACTATTTGCTTCCGCTGAACATGTTGGTTTTTATTTAAACTCGTTGATGGTATTTTACATTTAATATTAAGGATTTTGTTTTGAATCTTGTACGCGTTCAATGTAGTTAGTGGCTCGTCACACGCCTAACAGGGACATTCCTAAGGTGGTATTTTGGGGGTGTGACAGTTTAGTATCAGAGCCACTGGTTATAGTGAACTTGGTTTTATAACGTTTTGTAAAACCAGACTATAACCGAACAGTTCCGAAATCGACCAAGACACTCGGCTCCAGATTGCAAGGTTCGTCTCTCATTTACTCATTGTACTGCATAACTAGTGAACACTAACATATGATATTGCATGTGATTGCACGTTTAGCACAACAGTATGAATTCATTACTTGCACGTGATATGTGATTGGTAGTGTGGTGTTTCCTTAGACATTCATGACTCGCGTTTTGTAATGCTCTTTGCTTGCTACTCGAGTTTGAGGAACCATTTGACATGAGTTAGGAGGAGCTGAGATGAGCATGCAAATCATAATATTATTGTGGGTGCACACATAATAATAATGTGGGGTGCATGTGAGTCCCAGTGAGACCTAACGAGTGAAAAAGGGGTTCTGTCCCGTTATTCGAACAGTGTGAAACGTAACAAATCTTTAGGAGTCATAGTAGTGATTGTCTCCTACTTAAACGTGATCTTCTCACTCCTCTCTGAATTCTTACGAATCTCGATGCTATCGAGTATTACCTGTACACCCATCTGAACGCCTAGCAAACTGGGTAGAGTGTTAGGTGCTTGTACGAGCGTCCCTGAATTGGATGTTGCAACGTCGAATGATTGGTTAATACCTTTCTCACTCCTCTTTGTTTGTTGGAAATCTATGTATTGACGTCTTAGACTCCGAAGTGCGATCACTTCTGCAACCCTCCCGCAACAGACCGTGTATTACTCAAACAACTTGCAACATCGATAGACAAGAGAAGGAGCGTAGTACTTTACCGACCTCAGTATTTGGATGACCCTGATTGATTACTGGAAACGAACACCAGCGAAATGACTCCAATCGAATTCTTAACCTTAGTCAACAACTTACGGGAGTCGACTCTTACGAATCAATCAGGACATAAGCAAGGACAACTAATTATAGTGTGTGATGTGTGTAAAATGCAACATATAAATTACATCAATGAGGCATAACACTAACCCTTTTTAAGTACTAATGTTGGAAAAAGTGTGCTTTTGTCTTCCTTTTTATTTTCAGGGTTAAAAGAGCTTAAATGAACAAAAGAAGCAAAAATGCAGCCAAATCCAACATAAATACAAAGAAAAGGAAGAAACGTGGAATGCCCGACTCCACGACAGCATCTCCCAAAGCAAAAACAAGAAGAAAGCTGAGCATGGGGCTGTGCCCAGCTGAACACGGGGCTGTGCCCAGCTCAACACGGGGCGTGCCCAGCTCAACACGGGGCCGTGCTCAGCGAGCACGGGCCCGTGTCCAGGATGGTCAGCCCTGGCAGAAAAGACAAAAGTGATAGAAGCTTCTGTTGCCCACCACGGGGCTGTGCCCAGCGGACACGGGGGCGTGGCGAAAGTATTGCAGGCACATTAATTGTAATTGCGAATTACAATTAATGAGGAGAGAGATTGTCAGACGTGCACGGGGCCGTGTGCAGCGGACACGGGGCCGTGCCCAGGCTTCTGTTCAGCCTATAAATAGAAGTGCTTGGTTTCATTGCAACTCATCCCTTGGCACACCACCTCTCTCACACTTCATCCACCACCCACCTCTTTCATTGCAACTCATCCCGTGGTGTCTTGGCATTATTTTACTGTCTATATAAAATAAAAGATTTTCACCATTCATATCTCCACGGTCTATATGGAGGTATGTTGGCTACCTGGTCGGGGGTTAAGGGAACGGTTTGGTAAGGGTCCTGCCCTTGTTCAGCGTTTAGAGGTCCTGCAAGGGACCTGGGTCAAATTTAGTAGGATCTCCTTCAATGCCCATAGGTATTGGATGGCGGGGATCCAAACTCTTTGACCCCCTCATAAGTTAACTACTATTAATACTATCACCCCGCTATTTAGGACTGTATCCCTGCTAACTCAGACTACTTAGTCGAGGGTAACGTCACCTCCAAAAGAGGGGCCTACCATAATTTGCATTAATAACTTAATTCATTATCTTTCAATAATCCGACCCTTTAGGATTGTATCCTTGCTGACTCAAACTACTGGGTTGAGGGTAACGTCGCCATCAAAAGAGGGGCCTACTACAATAACTAAGATAATCTCTTAAACAAGTGCAAAAGTGCGAAAATAATCAAAGGTTATACTAATACACGAGTCGGATCCAAGTTATTCATCTTGTCTATCTGTTTTTATTTTTCTTTTATTTTTCAGCATTTAGTTAGTTTTTATTTTCTTAGTTTAAAAATCTTTTCTAACATTTTTGATTTGGTTAGACGTTGAGGATAAACCGGTACTAAAAGCTCTTGTGTCCTTGGACGACCTCGGTATCTTACCAACACTATACTACGTCCACGATGGGTGAACTTGCCCATATGTGTGTTTAGTATTAGTAAATATCGTGTTATATAAATTTAAAACTTGGCTAAAAGTGTAAAAAGGGCTTAAAATATACATCTAAAATATATTACACTACACACGCATCAAGTTTTTGGCGCCGTTGCCGGGGAAACAAGGATTTTAAGAAAGCTTAAAATCAACGGCCTAATCAGTTTTTCAAAACCTTTTTAAAACGCGCGCACATTTTTCTGCATTTTAGTTTAGTTTGCATTTACAGTAGCCTGAACACGGGGCCGTGCTCACTGAACACGCCCCCGTGCTGCATATTTTTTAGTTAGATACCCAGATACAGAGTCTGAACACGGGGCCGTGCTCACTGAACACGCCCCCGTGCTCAACGAGACCAGTAACTTTAATTAAAACGCCCAGATACAGACCCTGAACACGGGGCCATGTTCACCCAACACGGGGCCGTGTCCAGCTTCTGTTCCCGTCTTTTTTTTGTTTTTTGGTCCCGAGTGTAGGATCGAATCGCGACCTGAATGAGTCGTTCAGAAGAGCTCAAATCTGTTTCAGAGGCAGAAACTAAGAAACAGATGTAAAAACAGCTTGATTCACACTTTAATCCTCTTGTATATTGATTTTACAGTGTTTACAATCAAAGGAAATACCGGCAGCACCTCGGTATCACTTCAGAAAATCTGTTACAAATGAAATGACAATTATCCTATATATACTAAACTAGTTTCGCTTGAAGCTACATAAGCAATACAAGCGAAACCAACAAATTACTCTCAAGCGAAACCTTCAAAGTCTTTACTTAAAGCGAAACTATGCAATCAGTCTTCAAGCGAAAGTACATGAAATGATTGGACCAAATAAACGAAGCCTCTCATTGGACCATTCTCAATCTTGTCTTATATGTGATGATGCAATGGATGATGTCATCATTGTGATGTCATCATCAAAGATGATGACATAATCTGTGATCAAATCCGCAACGAACCCGAGACTTGATATTAAGACGAAGACGACAGATGACTGCCCCAACACCGAGACTCAGTTGTAGTCTGCTGAGTGATTCTTATGGATTAATACTCAGGAGGTTACAACTACACCTATGAGGAGGATGATTATATGAGAGACTATTGCACTAATTGTGGAAACCCGCACTCGGTACAATATTGTAACTTGTTTCAACCATCTGCTTCATACAACTATTATGAGGAGCCCAGGTGCGAGCCATCAACTTCATACACATCCTATGAAGACCAAAGGTATGAACCTCCTCCCTCATGCTCATATTTTGATGAACCAAGGTATGAGCCTTCATACTCATACTTTGAAGAGTCAAGATATGGGTCACCACCTTCATACACTTATTATGAGGGACCATGGTGTGAACAACCCACCTCATATGAGTACTATGAAGAACAAAGTTTGGACCCTTATCCATCATATACTTATCATGAAGAACAATGGTGTGAACCATCTACTTCATATGAGTACTATGAGGAACCAAGGATCGAACAACCGGATTCAAGCTTTGAGGATCCCAATCCTTTTTCTATCACCGAAGTAACCGATAGGATATTAGAACACATTAAAACTATCGAACGTTGCATAAAAGAATCTCACGCAAGGGAAGAGGAGTCCCACGCAAGAGAAGAATTAAATTGTAATAATAACGTAGAGATAGTTGAAAATGTAAAAATGGAAGAACAAGAAAGTGAAAAACCGACACATGAGTTAAACAACGAAAAAGGTGAGGCCGATAACGTTAAAATTCAAGGAGAGTCTAATTTTGAAGAAATAATCTCTTGTAACCTTCTTTTGAAAACCATTGTTTAGTGTCAACTCATGCTAAGTTTTTAAAGGAGCTAAACACTAACGAAAAAATTGAAGAAATGGTAAGTTTTAAGTTAACTAATGATCAAACTTCGCTAATAAAAGAAAACCATTTTGAAATTAACATTACACCGGTTCCATGTTTCTTTCAAAATTCCTTTATTAGTAATATCACCATTGATAAAGATCTTTGTGTTAACATAATGCCTAACTACATTTTCGAAAAATTAAGTATTAGTGATTTTTCTCCACTTTAAATACCCATTTTTCTATCCAATCGGAAAGTAATAAAATCAATCGGTGTAGTTGAGGATATCTTGGTTCAAACAGATCAATTGGTTATTCCAACCGACTTTGTCATCCTCGATGACGCTCCTCTAGTGTTGGGACGACCTTTTGTAAAAACTCATGAAGCTTTGAAAAACCGGAAGTACAACAATCTACCTCTTCAATTAGGGGCATTCAAAAGGAGCATAGATCTTGAGCGCTCAATGAAATATCCTTTTGGCAATAATGACCCCCTAATTGAAGATGAGCCAGAACCACCCGATAAGGAGGGTCTAGCCAAGGACCCTTATAAACGTGGCGCACCACGGAGGCATTCCGCGGAACTATCCTTAGTTTTAGATTAGTTTAACTTTTATGCTTTCTAGTTTAGTTTTAATTTGCAGGAATAAAACACACTCGGGACGGTGAAGGATACTAAGGGAAGCTTGAACCAACACCCCATGCACAAAAAACAGAGCCTCTCGACAATTTTTCTTCATTACAGCAAGTTCAGCACGGGGTCGTGCTCAACCCAACACGCCCCCGTGCCCAAAAATCTGCAGAAATGCCCAGTTCAGGTACCTGGACACGGGGCCGTGCTCACTGAACACGCCCCCATGCCCAGCCTTCTGTTTACTTTTGGTACTGGCAGTCTGGACACAGGGCCGTGCTTAGCCAACACCACCCCGTGTTCAGCTACCCAGTAACATAAAATCTTGTTTTTAACCCACTTTTACACATTCTAATCAACCGAAAATCTTATTTTTGGGACACATTGAGGACAATGTGTAATTTAAGTGTGTGGGGGGGTGCTAAAACCTTGAATTTTGCAAGTCCTATTAACAAGCCTTACACAAAACTCTATTGGAACCGCTAATCACCCCAAATTTTTTCAAAAACTTTTCTTTTTTTTACTTGTCTTGGTTTAATTTGGGAATAACAAGTTCTAAAAAGGTTATATTTTTACAAATTTACAACCGATAGCGCCGTGATAAAAAGAACCAACATAAAAAAATTATGAAAAGGCATGACAAATCTAGTTAAAATTTAATTATATATACTTGATCACATTATAAACCCATTCCCACAATAAGTGAGTTTTGAGCCTTTATTGAGCATACAAATACACATCTTTAGATTAAATGCTCATTTTTCGTTTCTTGTGTGAATAGCCGCTTGGTTTCTTACAACTCTAGAACTTGCCACGATGATACATTCCCGGTCCTTACCAACTTAAACCTGAGTAAGTAAATGATGGAGGCATTAGGACTAACCCTTTTTTTTATTTCTACACCATTATTTTTTTTTACCACCTACCCAAAATCCCCCTAGTTAACCCCTTTGAGCCTAAACCTTTTCATTTCTTAGCCCAAAACAAACACCATTTTTTCCCACCAAAACCCCTTTTTTCATTTTAAACCCTTTATTTTAGTAACAAAGCGCGGTTTTTCTTATGACTTCCTTATAAAAAAAAAGAAAAAAAAAGAAAAATAATGATAATAATGAAGCCAAAAGAAATAAACAAACAAGGTTATCAAAAAGAACTTTGTTTGAAAAATTGCTTCTTTAAAATAAAAAGTCAAAAAAAAAAATCTTACAAAAACCGATGCTTTTTACGCCTTTCGCCGTTTTACTAACCCAACCACCCACCTTTAGCCCAAGCCTAACCCTTCACCCAAAAATGTCCTCTTGATATTTACAAAGGTATATAGTTAAAAAGGAGGAGGATTGATTGCTTGGCAAGCCTATGGTAGGAGTAAGTTCCAGGCTGCTCTCGAGTGATTCACTAAAAATACACCTTCGGCCGAGTGTTAAGTGATCCCCCGTGAGGTATGTGAACTTGTATATAAATGAAATTTTAAAAAAAGGCATGTTATGCCCTAATAAGTAATTTATCCTATGAAACGTTCTAAATAAATCATAACGAATAGGATTGTAAATAGTATAAAAATAAAACCCAATAAAGATCTTGGATTCCCGACACTCAAGACAAGCCCAAAACCTTCTCTTCTACCCATTCCATTTGGGAGTGTGAGCCACATATTAAAGAGTTTTGCTTGAGGACAAGCAAAGATTCAAGTGTGGGGGTATTTGATGTGTGTAAAATGCAACATATAAATTACATCAAATGAGGCATAAAACTAACCCTTTTTAAGTACTAATGTTGGAAAAAGTGTGCTTTTGTCTTCCTTTTGTATTTTCAGGGTTAAAAGAGCTTAAATGAACAAAAGAAGCAAAAATGCAGCCAAATCCAACATAAATACAAAGAAAAGGAAGAAACGTGGCATGCCCGACTCCTCGACAGCATCTCCCAAAGCAAAAACAAGAAGAAAGCTGAGCATGGGGCTGTGCCCAGCTGAGCATGGGGCTGTGCCCAGCTGAACACGGGGCTGTGCCCAGCTCAACACGGGGTGTGCCCAGCTCAACACGGGGCCGTGCTTAGCGAGCACGGGGCCGTGTCCAGGATGGTCAGCCCTGGCAGAAAAGATAAAAGTGATAGAAGCTTCTGTTGCCCACCACGGGGCCGTGCCCAGCGGACACGGGGGCGTGGCGAAAGTACTGCAGGCGCATTAATGGTAATTGCGAATTACAATTATTGAGGAGAGAGATTGTCAGACGGGCACGGGGCCGTGTGCAGCGCACACGGGGCCGTGCCCAGGCTTCTGTTCAGCCTATAAATAGGAGTGCTTGGTTTCATTGCAACTCATCCCTTGGCACACCACCTCTCTCACACTTCATCCACCACCCACCACCACCATAACACCATCATCCACCACCATCATCCATTATCCATCATAGAGTGTGTGAGTCGTCTCGGGATCCAAGATTGATCGTAAGAGTTCTTGACAATCAAGGCCATGTTTGCCTAAGTCTCTTACATCACTTGGTGAAGACAAGTGTTTAGTATAATACTTTTTATTTTTAATCTTTTGCACTTTTTATTTGGTTTTGCATTAATGACTTTAATAACTAGTTGCTTATGTTGAAGGTGATCTTTCCTTATCGTTTGTCCGTGGTGTCTTGGCATTATTTTACTGTCTATATAAAATAAAAGATTTTCACCATTCATATCTCCACGGTCTATATGGAGGTATGTTGGCTACCTGGTCGGGGGTTAAGGGAACGGTTTGGTAATGGTCTTACCCTTGTTCAGCGTTTAGAGGTCCTGCAAGGGACCTGGGTCAAATTTAGTAGGATCTCCTTCAATGCCCATAGGTAATGGATGGCGGGGATCCAAACTCTTTGACCCCCTCATAAGTTAACTACTATTAATACTATAACCCGGCTATTTAGGACTGTATCCCTGCTGACTCAGACTACTTAGTCGAGGGTAACGTCACCTCCAAAAGAGGGGCCTATCATAATTTGCATTAATAACTTAATTCATTATCCTTCAATAATCCGACCCTTTAGGATTGTATCCTTGCTGACTCAAACTACTGGGTTGAGGGTAACGTCGCCTTCAAAAGAGGGGCCTACTACAATAACTAAGATCATCTCTTAAACAAGTGCAAAAGTGCGAAAATAATCAAAGGTTATACTAATACACGAGTCGGATCCAAGTGATTCATCTTGTCTATCTGTTTTTATTTTTATTTTATTTTTCAGCATTTAGTTAGTTTTTATTTTCTTAGTTTAAAAATCTTTTCTAACATTTTTGATTTGGTTAGACGTTGAGGATAAACCGGTACTAAAAGCTCTTGTGTCCTTCGACGACCTCGGTATCTTACCAACACTATACTATGTCCACGATGAGTGCACTTGCCCATATGTGTGTTTAGTGTTAGTAAATATGGAGTTTTATAAATTTAAAACTTGGCTAAAAGTGTAAAAAGGGCTTAAAATATACATCTAAAATATATTACACTACACACGCATCAGTGTGAAAGGTGAGACTACCGGCACAGTAGGTAGCACGTTAGGACGTGGCAAGAAGGTGAGAAGAGTGAAGTGGTAAATTAAGATTGTTGTCGGTTTTTCCCCAGGTGCCACATCATCCCCACCTTGAAAAGGAATTACATCCCGAAATTCACCAGTTTCACCAGAATTAGATTGGTCATCAGGAAAAAGTTGAGGATACTTGAGCTTCATCTGATCCTCACGCTCCCACGTGAACTCTGGTCCACGTCTTGAGTTCCAACGAACTCTCACAATCGGGATACGACTAAGTTTACGTACCTTTACCTCCCGGTCCATGATCTCTATAGGTTCTTCGACAAACTGTAACTTGTCGTCAATCTTGAGCTCTTGAAACGGCACAATCAGTGTTTCTTCAGACAAACGCTTCTGTAATCGCGAAACATGAAAGACATCATGAATGTTACTCAGCTCAGCAGGTAACTCAAGTTTGTAGGTTACGTTATCGATTCTTCCCATACTGTTGAATGGTCCATCGTGATATCAGTTAAGCTCGCCACGCTTCCCAAGCGTTCCACACCCTTACAGGGTGAGACTTTCAACATGATACGATCACCTACAGCAATCTTCCAGCGTTTCCCAAGTTTATCAGCTTTCCAGACGGTCTCGCGTTGCTGCCAATCGACTCCCGATCCAAACAAACTTCCCAAGAGTTTCGAGTACCAGTCCTAGTCCTGGACCAGTAATTAACTTGTCAACCATCTCAGTCTAACAAGAAGGTTGGCATTATTGTCTATATGTAATGCTTCAACAGAGCTGTCTGGTTACCAAAATGATAACTGTCGCAGTAGTACTCAACCATAGGTAAGAGTCCTTCAATTTTGCACCAAAGCCAGTCACGCACATGCTCGCAGCATGTGTTCGAGTGCCAGGAGAGTTCGTTTACTCTGACCATTTGCCCAATGGTGATAAGCAATGCTCTTGTCCTGACGGGAGCCAAGGGTGTTGTGTATTGCCTGATATTGATCATGCATAGGTCAAATTCAGAGGTAACAGGAGTTGGCACCTCGTGCCAAAAAAGTCGCCTCTCTTAGAGGAATATTCACAAACTGTGAAGGCTCGTCAGTTTTCGTGATTGCAAGAGTGTATACTGGTTGCATAAGGCAATCAACGATCACCCAGGTGATACTGTTTCCGTTTCGGGTTTCAAGTAGACCAGAGTTCACGTGGGAGCGTGAGGATCAGATGAAGCACAAGTATCCTCAACTTTTTCCTGATAACCAATATAATTCTAGTGAAACTGGTGAATTTCGGGATGAAATTCCTTTTCAAGGTGGGGATGATGTGGCACCTGGGGAAAAGCCGACAGCAATCTTGATTTACCACTTCACTCTTCTGTGTTTACTTGTCAAATTTTGGGACGAAATTCTTTCAACTTGGGGATGATGTGACAACCCGTAACTTCAAGGTGCAAACCGTTTGTCTCGTTTTTATAAAATAAATATAGGATTCGATTTATAAAAACGAGACAAACGGTTTGCACCTTGAAGTTACGGGTTGTCACAACATCCCCAAGTTGAAAGAATTTCGTCCCGAAATTTGACAAGTAAACACAGAAGAGTGAAGTGGTAAATCAAGATTGCTGTCGGTTTTTCCCCAGGTGCCACATCATCCCCACCTTGAAAAGGAATTTCGTCCCGAAATTCACCAGTTTCACCAGAATTAGATTGGTCATCAGGAAAAAGTTGAGGACACTTGAGCTTCATCTGATCCTCATGCTCCCACGTGAACTCTGGTCTACTTGAAACCCGAAACGGAAACAGTATCACCTGGGTGATCGTTGATTGCCTTATGCAATCAGTATACACTCTTCCAATCACGAAAACTGACGAGCCTTCACAGTTTGTGAATATTCCTCTAAGAGAGGCGGCTTTTTAGGCACGAGGTGCCAACTCCTGTTACCTCTGAATTTGACCTATGCATGATCAATGTCAGGCAATACACAACACCCTTGGCTCCCGTCAGGACCAGAGCATTACTTATCGCCGTTGGGCAAACAGTCAGAGTAAACGAACTCTCCTGGCACTCGAACACATGCTGCGAGCATGTGTGTGGCTGGCTTTGGTGCAAATTTGAAGGACTCTTACCTATGGTTGAGTACTATTGCGGCAGTTATCAATTTGGTAACCAGACAACTCTGTTGAGGCATTACATAGACAATAATGCCAACCTTCTTGTTAGACTGAGATGGTTGACAACTTAATTACTGGTCCAGGACTGGTACTCGAAACTCTTGGGAAGGTTGTTTGGATCGGGAGTCGATTGGTAGCAACGCGTGACCGTCTGGAAAGCTGATAAACTTGGGAAACGCTAGAAGATCGCTGTAGGTGATCGTATCATGTTGAAAGTCTCACCCTGTAAGGGTGTGGAACGCTTGGGAAGCGTGCGAGCTTAACTGATATCATGATGGACCATTCAACAGTCTAGGAAGAATTGGTAACGTAACCTACAAACTTGAGTTACCTGCTGAGCTGAGTAACATTCATGATGTCTTTCATGTTTTGCGATTACAGAAGCGTTTGTCTGAGGAAACACTGATTGTGCCGTTTCAAGAGCTTAAGATTGACGACGAGTTACAGTTTGTCGAAGAACCTTTAGAGATCATGGACCGGGAGGTAAAGGTACGTAAACTTAGTCGTATCCCGATTGTGAGAGTTCGTTGGAACTCAAGACGTGGACCAGAGTTCACGTGGGAGCGTGAGGATCAGATGAAGCTCAAGTATCCTCAACTTTTTCCTGATGACCAATCTAATTCTGGTGAAACTGGTGAATTTCGGGACGAAATTCCTTTTCAAGGTGGGGATGATGTGGCACCTGGGGAAAAACCGACAGCAATCTTGATTTACCACTTCACTCTTCCGTGTTTACTTGTCAAATTTCGGGACGATATTCTTTCAACTTGGGGATGATGTGACAACCCGTAACTTCAAGGTGCAAACCGTTTGTCTCGTTTTTATAAATCGAATCCTATATTTATTTTATTTGATAAATTAATTATATTTTATCTATGTCGCGTTAAATCGACTTGAGTTGTTAAATCTTAGCCATGTCCCATTAGTCGACCCAACCTACTCGCGCAACCCGAACCCGAAACTTTCAAGGGTCAAAACATAGCATGGATACTATGCACGACATGACTAATTCATAGTATGTATATATTTGTTGGCTTAAAAAAATAATAAATAAATCTATATATAAATAACTTGTTCTTCCAATCCGGTTCCTAAACACTTCCAATAGATAGCAGCCCAATACTTCTACCTTGGGCTCAAGCCCACTTCGGCAAAACCCCAAACCGCCCCCTCTATATTACGTAATTTGTGCATGCTTTCCTTTATAACATTCGTAAGAGTCTAAACCCTAATCTCCTCTCCTCCTTCATACGAACTGACGGCAGCCCCCCCTTTCTACTCGAAGCAAGATCCTTCCCGTTCTAGACGTTCTCCTTCGAATCCCGAGTCTCGGTTAGTAAATTCACACTTAGTTTGGATTGAGTTTTTAATATAATTGTTGGTGATTATGCTTGATGTTAATGACTGTTACATGTTTAAATGATGAATGTGATCTTGCTGAATGAGTGAAGGAACTGTGTGTGTGGTATATAATGACACTGAATGTTTCTATTTGCTGGGTTCTTGAAAGAGTACAACTGATTATGCGTGATGTACACCTGGTCATGCATGATATTTGAAGTGTGAAAGATAATAGAGGTCACTGTTAAATGCCTTAAAAGATGATAATAAACCGTTGTCTGATTCATGATGTAATAATTGTTTTAAGTGTTGATGCCGATGATGTCCGATGTGGTTTCTTTTGTTATTATAAGTGCCGATGATAAATCTGTTATATGATAGGATGCCTTGTATGAATCTGTTTAGAGGAATGATAATGTCCATGAGTGAATTTGTTTAAGTGTCAACGATGAAGATATATGATAGTTGTCTTAAATGATAAGAGTGATGAGGATTTATTATGTGATGGCTGTGTTTTTATGAATTGTACAAGTGGATATGCTTTAGGTACAACCCACTAGTAGATTGCATGATTTGAAATTGAAAGAATAAAGTTCCATGTCTTTTTCGGTTGAATTCCAAACGATGAGAGGAAGGTATGATATGACCAAAATGCTTGGTCCCACCTGCTTAGTACATGTGTTATCTTTTGGTCGCTCAAACAGTATCAATCGCACACTTCATTCTTGGCACACGCACACACTAAGTGGATTTTAGCTATTTGGGCCACACAAGCCCAGATTGGGCCGCCCAATAGGGTATACCCAAAATATTGGAATAATTCGCTGTCACACCCCCAAATTTCCACCTGCGGGTAACACCCGCTCTGAGGGCGTGACCGACCAGGATCCAGCCACCAATTATACTAAGCATTGGTTAATAGTAAAGTAATTGCTAGCTAAAGTAGTTTAGCAACAACTTAGTTTAAGTTCGATAGTAAGTTTAAACAAAACAGCGGAAGCATAAACCAAATAGTTTTAAAAGACAGTTCATGGTTCAAGATAAATAAAACCCAACACACGGGTTTTGACGATCACTACACGTTCCCAAGCAGCAGCTCCTCAGTCACTGGTTACCTGCAAAGCATGCAGTAAGGGGGGTCAACAATAATGCTGAGTGAGTTCACTAGTTGTCCAGTTTTAATTACCAAAAACTTGTTTCACCAGTTAATTTATCCGTTTATACATGCCATGGGGAGCTACCCCAAAAGTTAGCGACTAAACTGTTTTTCCAATACCGAACACTAGGTAACCGTTTGCGTTTCCGCAGGATGCCCCGATGTCAATGTTCTATCATCATTGACGGATGCCTGAGTACATTAGTTCACGACCGATCCCATACCATGGCACGGTGTGAGGTTGGTAAGACCTAAATAGCGCTATCAACTAATAACCCGTTCGCCTGGCCCCGCGACTAATCGGTATTATGTAGTAGGGACTTGAGTGATAGAGTTGCGTTTAGTGCCGTTGGTTGCATTCCGTATAAACAGTAATTAACTAAAAGGTTTCCCAATACAAGGGAAGGAAAAGTAAGTTTGTTCCCAGTAACTAGGGAAGGAAAGTGAATGGTATCCCCTTTACAAGGGGATAGGGTTGTTCTAGTCTCGTGTCCCAAACCACCGGGACGCATGCTTTTAAGTTGTGAACTCACCTTGGGTTGCTCGGTAGATAATTTTACCCGGTCAAGTATGTTGGTCACCACGTCCTAACATGGTTACCAAATATGGGTCAAGTCGGGTACAAGTAAACACATAGCGAACACGTATGGCAATACATATAGCAAACACGTATAACATGCGTAAACACAAACAGTTGGGTTATTGGGTCAGCCCTAACATATAATCAGCAGTGACAAACATGCAGCCCAGTCAACAGTAAGCCCAACAGTCAAAGCCCAATAACACCAAAATAGCCCAGTCGAGATAAGGGTGGTTGCGACTCGCAACCGAGGTTACGACTCGCAACTGAGGTCTCGGTTCATCACGTGTTGGTTACAACTCGCAACCAGAGGTTCCGACTCGCAACCGGCGGTTCCGACTTAGCAGCAATGGTTACGACTCGCAACCGGATCCGATACGCGTTGATTGCGACTCGCAACCGGGAGATCTCGACAAGACTTGATGTGGTCTCGAGTCGCAACCAAAGGTTGCGACTCGCAACCGCGATTACGTGCACAACCAATCTTCTAGAACCTGCAATGTACTGACCAATAGGATTGCAATTTCATGCAAATTGTGTACTATATCCACTAACATGTTTTCTTGTCTAAAATGTGCACAAAACAGATCCAACAAAGCATATTTGAAAATATTTATATGACATTCAAGTTGTTCATCATTTTCAAATAACATTCAACATCATTCATGAACATTCAATCCCTAACATCACCTTAATATCATTCGGATAACAAAATCATCAAATCCCTCATAGAAATATTAGAACACATTTTATCACTAAACATCACAACATGAACGGACATAATAGACATTATCATTCTCGGTTCCTAAGCATAAACGGATACTAACCATTCACCCAAAGTCATGAATATTCATTCTATCTAAACATTCCGAAACATAAACATGCTAACCGGTTATCCATTTCACATGTTTTTATTCACACAAAACATGGCCAAACAATCATCAACAAGCATAATCAAGCACAAAATAATGAGGATTACATTCAAGCCAAGAAAACACTAACCGGCTAACTCGAGGTGTAAGAAAGGGGGTGTTCGGGTGAAGATTGATCCGGCCGATCCTCCTTGTCGTTTGTCTACTTGATCCGAGAGAGGAAGAGGGAGAAGGAGATGGTTTTGGTTGCTAGAGTTCTTAGGTTTTTAGGGTTTTAGTGAGGAAGAAGGAGTGAGTGAAGGTGAGTGTTGTAAAAATGGTTAAGGGAGGGGAGGGTTGGTTTATATAATGTCACAAGTGGGCTTAGGGGTTTCCGGGTTGGGTTCTCGGTCGCAAAGCCCTAACCGGCCCAATACTTGTTGTTCACTCGAGACCAAGCGGTCTCGAGTCGGGTCTCGGCTCATCTCACATACACACTTATACATATATATATATATATATATATATATATATATATATATAAATACATATATACGTACACTTTCTCAATAATGAACACGTAACGATAAATCACCGATTTTCATTTAATAATAGTATATAAATATAAATACAAGTTGATCAATTACAGAAATGGTTTTCCGGGAAAACCCGAAGTGTCACATTATCCCCAAGTTTTAGGAACTTTCGTCCCGAAAGTTAAGGCAGCCACTGTCAAGCTAGCGTAAGTGAAAGCGTTTCAACGGGGTGTCACATCATCCCCCCGTTAGTTGGGAATTTCGTCCCGAAATTCGGTTGTAACTTCAGTGCTGGGGGTTTTCGTTTGGAAACAACTGGGGATACTTATGCTTCATCTGGTCTTCCCGCTCCCAGGTATACTCTGGGCCACGTCGCGAGTTCCAACGGACTCGTACAAGAGGTATCTGGCTACGTTTGAGGATTTTGATCTCTCGATCCGTGATCTCAATCGGTTCCTCAGTAAAGTGTAGCTGTTCATCAATAGTCAGTTCCTTGAAAGGAATTACGAGCGTTTCATCTGACAGACACTTCTTCAGATTGGATACGTGAAATACGTTGTGTACCGCGCTCAGTTCCTCAGGCAGGTTCAATCTATAAGCAACCTTACCGATTTTCTCGGTAATTTCGAATGGTCCGATATATCACGGATTAAGCTTGCCCCGTTTACCAAAGCGAACCACACCCTTCCAGGGTGAGACTTTAAGTAGAACCCGGTCACCGACCTGGAATTCCAATGGTTTCCTACGCTTATCAGCGTAACACTTCTGACGGTCACGAGCTGCCGCCATGCGTTGTCTGATCTGGGCAATCTTTTCCGTTGTATCTACCACCATCTCTGGGCCCGTGATTTGACTATCACCGATTTCTGCCCAGCAAAGAGGTGACCGGCATTTACGACCGTACAATGCCTCAAAAGGTGCTGCCTGAATACTAGTGTGGTAACTGTTGTTATACGAGAACTCTACTAACGGTAGATGCTTCTCCCAGTTCTTGCCAAAATCGATTACACACGCTCTAAGCATGTCTTCTAGGGTTTGGATGGTGCGTTCAGACTGCCCATCCGTTTGCGGGTGATAAGCGGTGCTCATGTCCAAACGTGAGCCAAAGGATTTGTGCATAGCTTGCCACAATTCCGAAGTAAAACGAGCGTCTCGGTCGGAAATAATTGAGGTTGGCACCCCGTGCCTCGAAACTACTTCCTTTAAGTAAATCTCCGCCAAGGTAGAAAACTTGTCTGTTTCCTTAATAGCCAGAAAGTGTGCGGACTTGGTCAATCGGTCTACTATTACCCAAATAGTATCATTTCCGCGTTGAGCCCTAGGTAGCCCTGTAACAAAATCTATGGAAATCTGCTCCCATTTCCATTTCGGGATCTCTGGTTGTTGGAGTAGACCTGTTGGCTTCTGGTATTCTGTCTTGACTCTTGCGCAAGTCAAACATTTGCTGACGTATGTTGCTATGTGGGCCTTCATACCAGGCCACCAATACGTAGTCTTCAAGTCGTGGTACATCTTGTCCGAACCAGGATGTACTGAGTAGCGGGACTTGTGGGCTTCGTCCATCACTAGTTCACGTAAATCTCCATAGAGTGGAACCCAAATGCGCCCTGTTACATAGTAAGCGCCATCTTCCTTCTGTTCTAGTCGCTGCCTCGACCCTCGCAGAGACTCAGCCCTGATGTTTTCCGGTTTTAATGCTTCAACTTGAGCATTTCGGATCTGGGTAGGGAGGTTGGACTGGATGGTAAGTTGCAATGCTCGTACGCGCTTCGGTACAGTGTCCTTTCGGCTGAGGGCGTCTGCCACGACATTGGCCTTGCCCGGATGGTACTTGATGGCGCATTCGTAGTCATTCAAGAGTTCGACCCAGCGGCGCTGTCGCATGTTCAATTCCTTTTGCCTAAAGATATGCTCGAGACTCCTGTGATCGGTGTAAATAGTGCACTTGGTACCGTACAGGTAATGTCTCCATATCTTAAGAGCAAAAACCACGGCTCCCAGTTCCAAGTCATGCGTTGTGTAGTTCCTTTCGTGTGTCTTGAGTTGTCGAGAGGCGTAAGCGATAACTTTCTCGCGTTGCATTAACACGCAACCGAGCCCATGGATAGATGCATCGCAGTAAACCACAAAGTCGTCAGTGCCTTCAGGCAACGAGAGAATAGGAGCGCTACAGAGGTTATCCTTAAGCCTCTGAAAAGCAGATTCCTGTGCTTCATTCCACTTGTAGGCGACGCCTTTCTGAGTGAGTATAGTGAGGGGTTGTGCCATCTTTGAGAATCCCTGAATGAATCTGCGGTAGTAACCTGCTAATCCCAAGAATTGGCGAACTTCAGTGGGAGTCTTAGGTGTAGGCCAGTTCTTTATTGATTCGATCTTAGCTGGGTCAACATGAATTCCATTCTTATTAACTACATGGCTGAGGAAATGGACTTCTCGAAGCCAGAAGTCACATTTAGAGAATTTGGCGTACAGCTGCTCGTTGCGAAGGAGTTCCAGAATAAGGCGTAGGTGTCGTTCATGCTCTTCTTGACTTTTCGAGTAGATCAGGATGTCGTCGATAAACACAATCACGAATTTGTCGAGGTAAGGCTTGCACACTCGGTTCATGAGATCCATGAAAACCGCAGGTGCGTTAGTCATTCCAAAAGGCATAACGAGGAACTCGTAATGACCATAACGAGTCCTGAACGCAGTCTTAGAGATGTCTTCATTACGAACTCTCAGCTGATGATAGCCTGATCGCAGGTCAATCTTGGAATAGTAGCTCGATCCTTGCAGCTGATCGAATAGGTCGTCGATGCGCGGGAGAGGGTAACGATTCTTGATGGTAACCTTGTTCAGCTCACGATAGTCGATGCACATTCGGAACGTGCCATCCTTCTTCTTGACAAAGAGTACTGGGGCTCCCCAGGGTGACGAACTAGGACGGATAAATCCTTTATCCAATAGTTCCTGTAATTGCGTGGAGAGTTCTTTTAGTTCTGCAGGGGCTAGACGGTACGGTGCACGAGCTATGGGTGCTGCTCCGGGAGCTAGCTCGATTTGGAATTCGACCTGACGATGGGGAGGGAGTCCAGGTAGTTCCTCAGGAAATACCTCGGGATAGTCTCGTACTACAGGAAAATCTTCAATCCTCTTTTCTTTTTCGTGGGTGTCGGTGTTGAGTGCGAGGATAGCGGTGTGCCCTTTTTGTAAACACTTCTGGGCTTTTAAAAGCGAGATAATGCCTGTGACTTCTCCACCTTTGTTGCTTTGAACAATGAGGGGTTGGCCAGAATGGCGAGGTATACGAACTGCTTTCTCTTGACAGAGGATCTCAGCGCGATGTTTGGATAACCAATCCATACCAATGACGACGTCGAAGCTTCCAAGTTTGACGGGGAAAAGATCGATACTAAACGTGTGGCCAGACAATTCTAGTGTGCAGTCGTGGATCATGTGTGTGGCCTCGATGTTCTTACCATTAGCTATCTCGACGATGTGCTTAGAACTTAATAATGCGGGCGGGTGCTTAAGTTTCTTACTAATGCGAAGGGATACATAACTGGCATCAGCACCGGAATCAAATAACACAGAAACATAACGATCATCAAGTAGGAACTTACCCGCCACGACGTTGGGGTCGTTCCTTGCTTCTCCAGCTCCAATCACGAAAGCTCTGCCCCTTGCACCATTCCCAGCATTGTTGTTTTGCTCATTGTTCCCTGCTCCCTGGTTGTTGTTGCGATTCTGATTCAGTTCAGGGCAATCCTTTCGCATGTGCCCTGTTGCCCCACATTTAAAACATGCCCGGTTGTTTCCCTGCTGCTGTTGCTGTTGGGGTTGTTGCTGATTCTGCCTTGCTGGGAACTGACTTCTACAATCCTTGGCTTCGTGCCCCATCTTGTGGCATCGCTGACACTGACCCTTGTTACATGCCCCATTGTGGTGCCTGTTACACTTGTTGCACTTAGGGTAGCTTCCCCGGTAGCCACCCTGTTGCTGAGTGCCTTTGTTGTTGTCAGTTTTCCTTTGCTGAGCTGGGGCCTGAGTAGAGTTAGCATCCTTGCCCTGGTTTCCATCCCACTTTCGTTTACCATCACTAGAAGTTCCTTCCGCATCACTGATCCTTTTGGGCAACCTGCCCTCCTCCACAGCCTGGTTGGTGAGTTTGTGGGCAAGACGAACCACAGGCTGTATGGCAGTGAGGTTGGCCGAGGTTACGTGGCTCCTGATCTCTGGGACTAAGCCTTTGATGTACAATTCGATCCTTCGGTACATGGGTCGGGACATGTTTGGGCAAAGAGCAGCATAGTCGTTGGACAGCTTGGTGTAGGTCTCAATCTCTGACCCAACCATCTTGAGTTCATAGTACTCGTCCTCGAGTTTGTGGATGTCATCCCTGTGACAGTACTCTTCCTTGATCATATCCTTGAAATCTTCCCATGCAGTAGCGTTTGCAGTCTCCAAACCAAGCATTTGAATTTGCGCCTTCCACCATGAAAGTGCGCTTCCCTCAAGAGTACCAGTAGCAAACTTCACCCAATTAGGAGGGGGACACTCGCAGACAGCGAAGACAGCTTCGACCTTCTCGATCCAGTGCAGGAGACCTATGGCACCCTCAGTGCCACTGAATGGAAGAGGCTTGCAATCCATGAAGGTCTTGAAGGTACAGACACGTGGTTGCACAGGCGCAGGCTGACCTGTTGTGAGGAGTGAAGCGAAATAGGTTTAGAGGCGAAAAGACGATGTGGCGGTAGGATCTAAACATCCTAAAACAACAAGCTTACCTATAGGGTGAGCTGCGAAAGCTGCAGCCACCGTGTTGAGCAGGTTAGTGAACTGAGCCTGAGTCATGTTGACGTTTCCTCGTCCGCGTCCACTAATTGTCTTCATAACCAGAAAACATAGTATGAGCGTGATGTCGTAATATAGCGAGAAGGAGATAGAAGAAGGGAGGCGTATCTATCTAATCAGGCAAACTAGTACGCATAATAAAGCAGAATGCATAAGACAAATAAACAAGTAAATATGGGTCCGAGCTATGAGGTCAGATAAGTCGAGCCTTGCACTTGGAGTGTAGTGTCGTCACGAGTCACGGGTTATAGTCTGGTTTTTCTCAAAAAGATTTTCCCCTTTTTAAAACCAAGTTCACTATAACCAATGGCTCTGATACCAATCTGTCACACCCCCAAATTTCCACCTGCGGGTAACACCCGCTCTGAGGGCGTGACCGACCAGGATCCAGCCACCAATTATACTAAGCATTGGTTAATAGTAAAGTAATTGCTAGCTAAAGTAGTTTAGCAACAACTTAGTTTAAGTTCGATAGTAAGTTTAAACAAAACAGCGGAAGCATAAACCAAATAGTTTTAAAAGACAGTTCATGGTTCAAGATAAATAAAACCCAACACACGGGTTTTGACGATCACTACACGTTCCCAAGCAGCAGCTCCTCAGTCACTGGTTACCTGCAAAGCATGCAGTAAGGGGGGTCAACAATAATGCTGAGTGAGTTCACTAGTTGTCCAGTTTTAATTACCAAAAACTTGTTTCACCAGTTAATTTATCCGTTTATACATGCCATGGGGAGCTACCCCAAAAGTTAGCGACTAAACTGTTTTTCCAATACCGAACACTAGGTAACCGTTTGCGTTTCCGCAGGATGCCCCGATGTCAATGTTCTATCATCATTGACGGATGCCTGAGTACATTAGTTCACGACCGATCCCATACCATGGCACGGTGTGAGGTTGGTAAGACCTAAATAGCGCTATCAACTAATAACCCGTTTGCCTGGCCCCGGCGACTAATCGGTATTATGTAGTAGGGACTTGAGTGATAGAGTTGCGTTTAGTGCCGTTGGTTGCATTCCGTATAAACAGTAATTAACTAAAAGGTTTCCCAATACAAGGGAAGGAAAAGTAAGTTTGTTCCCAGTAACTAGGGAAGGAAAGTGAATGGTATCCCCTTTACAAGGGGATAGGGTTGTTCTAGTCTCGTGTCCCAAACCACCGGGACGCATGCTTTTAAGTTGTGAACTCACATTGGGTTGCTCGGTAGATAATTTTACCCGGTCAAGTATGTTGGTCACCACGTCCTAACATGGTTACCAAATATGGGTCAAGTCGGGTACAAGTAAACACATAGCGAACACGTATGGCAATACATATAGCAAACACGTATAACATGCGTAAACACAAACAGTTGGGTTATTGGGTCAGCCCTAACATATAATCAGCAGTGACAAACATGCAGCCCAGTCAACAGTAAGCCCAACAGTCAAAGCCCAATAACACCAAAATAGCCCAGTCGAGATAAGGGTGGTTGCGACTCGCAACCGAGGTTACGACTCGCAACTGAGGTCTCGGTTCATCACGTTTTGGTTACGACTCGCAACCAGAGGTTCCGACTCGCAACCGGCGGTTCCGACTTAGCAGCAATGGTTACGACTCGCAACCGGATCCGATACGCGTTGATTGCGACTCGCAACCGGGAGATCTCGACAAGACTTGATGTGGTCTCGAGTCGCAACCAAAGGTTGCGACTCGCAACCGCGATTACGTGCACAACCAATCTTCTAGAACCTGCAATGTACTGACCAATAGGATTGCAATTTCATGCAAATTGTGTACTATATCCACTAACATGTTTTCTTGTCTAAAATGTGCACAAAACAGATCAAACAAAGCATATTTGAAAATATTTATATGACATTCAAGTTGTTCATCATTTTCAAATAACATTCAACATCATTCATGAACATTCAATCCCTAACATCACTTTAATATCATTCGGATAACAAAATCATCAAATCCCTCATAGAAATATTAGAACACATTTTATCACTAAACATCACAACATGAACGGACATAATAGACATTATCATTCTCGGTTCCTAAGCATAAACGGATACTAACCATTCACCCAAAGTCATGAATATTCATTCTATCTAAACATTCCGAAACATAAACATGCTAACCGGTTATCCATTTCACATGTTTTTATTCACACAAAACATGGCCAAACAATCATCAACAAGCATAATCAAGCACAAAATAATGAGGATTACATTCAAGCCAAGAAAACACTAACCGGCTAACTCGAGGTGTAAGAAAGGGGGTGTTCGGGTGAAGATTGATCCGGCCGATCCTCCTTGTCGTTTGTCTACTTGATCCGAGAGAGGAAGAGGGAGAAGGAGATGGTTTTGGTTGCTAGAGTTCTTAGGTTTTTAGGGTTTTAGTGAGGAAGAAGGAGTGAGTGAAGGTGAGTGTTGTAAAAATGGTTAAGCGAGGGGAGGGTTGGTTTATATAATGTCACAAGTGGGCTTAGGGGTTTCCGGGTTGGGTTCTCGGTCGCAAAGCCCTAACCGGCCCAATACTTGTTGTTCACTCGAGACCAAGCGGTCTCGAGTCGGGTCTCGGCTCATCTCACATACACACTTATACATATATATATATATATATATATATATATATATATATAAATACATATATACGTACACTTTCTCAATAATGAACACGTAACGATAAATCACCGATTTTCATTTAATAATAGTATATAAATATAAATACAAGTTGATCAATTACAGAAATGGTTTTCCGGGAAAACCCGAAGTGTCACATTCGCACACTGTTGATTTGTATTTTTTTTAATTGTGTGTAAGTCGCACACTAGATGTTAGTTGTATGAATTACTTGTTGGAACCTCACTGATTAGATTACATAAATCTAATTGGATCACATTCCTAATTTATCAATCGCACATTTGTGAATATTGGACCTTGATTATTTGGTTGATCCCGTACTGAACTATACACTTTATGTTACAGCCGCACTTTGGTATTGGGCCACTAACTAATTTAGGCTGCACATTACGGACTAGTAAACGACTAATCAAATTTAGTGTCTGAATATGTTTATGCCATGATGATTGATAAAAATATATATGTGCTTATGTGCTACGCGTTAAATACATGAATACGTGACGTTAGTTAAATGTGAATCTAATTAGTTATAATAACAATAATAGGACGTGATTGACCAACCCTGCCCGTTAGCTATTTTATGAGTTAAACTGAGCAACCAAAGGTGAGTTCACTGCTCTTTTTCCAAGCATACATCCCGGGGAGGGATATCGGGTAACGTTCCGGGGAGGAACATCAGGTTAATGGGATGTTTGTTATTACACTCATTGTCTATCACATAAGACCCCTTACATCTACCGATGGTTGCCGGGGAGGCAACGAGGTTATTAGTTGATAGCGCTATTAGGTTTGGCACCCTCACACCGTACCGGGGAGGACGGGCGTGAACTAATTTCCTTAAAGCATGACCAATGTTTTGATAGATACATTGGGGTTGGGCAAATACATCTTGTAGCCATATGCGGTAATCGAGTTAATAACAACATCAAATCAAATTATTGAACTATTGAACTGTTGAACTGTTGAACTGTTTTATACACATACCTGGTAACTAAACGCGTTAACAAAACTTTGAACTCACCAGCGTCGTCTAACACACTTGTCTGCATGCTTGCAGGTTGTTAGATATCTTGGATTTGGGAACTTGCTGTCTGGAGAAGTAGGAGTGGTCATGGGTCGACTGGAGGGATTCATGTGATTGAACTATTGATATCATACATTGGTTTTTGAAACAGTTTAACATTGGTTTACTATTTGCTTTCGCTGAACATGTTGGTTTTTATTTAAACTCGTTGATGGTATTTTACATTTAATATTAAGGATTTTATTTTGAATCTTGTACGCGTTCAATGTAGTTACTGGCTCGTCACACGCCTAACAGGGACATTCCTAAGGTGGTATTTTGGGGGTGTGACATTAGATATATCATTAAATGTTTAGTATTGCCATAGAAAAAATAACGGTAACAAAAACTTGGTTACAATTTCTGACAACAAGTTGGGTGTTTATGGAATTGCATCAATTCTTTGGCAATGGGATACTGTGTTGTAGCGTTTAGTCTAGACGGAAACCCTCAAATTTTGTAGTAATTAATGCAATTAGGATATGTTTTTGTAATTAATAGGTAATTGTTGAATTTTTTTTTTGAAATACGATATTTCTCATAAAGCTTGAACCCTTGGACCTTCAAGGGGAGCTCAACCTTATGTTTTCTAGTAATAATAAATAATATTACATGTAACTGTAGTAAAGACACGCAAAAAAACCTAAAATAATTTGGTTACTCTTCATGGAATTTTATCAATTCTTTGACAATGGTACGTGATATATTTGACGAAATTCTAAAAACATCGTATTGTATCAGATAATATCAGAAGAAACCTTCAAATTTTGCACACGGAATCATTTATGAATAAACTTATGACATAGGTAGATGAAGGCAAGTTAGATTATAATTCTTATGTGGGCAAGAAAAGTGATAATGTTATATATAAGTTTTCCTATACAGATCTATTTATATAACTAAAATAAAGTAGTGATATCACTTGAATTTAGTGCTTAAGATTTTGATTTATTTGACTACACATTGGTAATAAGATGTAGTCGTTAATGCAATTAAGATATTTTTTCATATTTAACAGTTAATATTTTTACTTTGTTTTAAAAGTGATGTTTTTCTCAAGTCTTCAACCCTTGACCTTCAAATAGAGTTCAACTTTAAATTTTCAAATAATAATAATAATAATAATAATAATAATACATCTATTATAGCATAGACACAGAAAAGAAATTCAAAACAAGTAAAATAAAAAGAACCAAAGATTAATTATATGCAGAAAAATAAGGACTACAAAAACTTGGCAATAAGATGCTGACTCTTCATAGAATTTTATTAATTCTTTGACAATGATATGTGTAATATTTGAAGAAATACTATGAACAACATCATGTTGTAGCAACTAGTCTTAAATGTTAAAAGAAAATAATGTTCACAAAAACATGTTTATAATTTTCCACAACATGCTGACTGTTCATAGGATTTCATCAATTCTTTAACAATTTATGTGAGATATTTGACGAAACTCTATGAACAGCATCATGTTGTAGCAACTAGTTGATGTATGAGGTTATGTGGTATAGAAAAGTGACAATGCTTTATGCAAGTCTTGGTAGATGGTTCTATTTATAAAGCTAAAATAAATTAGTGATATCTCTTGAATTAAATGATTGATATTATTAACATTTAATTTTTTATGTGAAATATGATGTAGTATTTAATGCAATTAAGATAGTTTTTATACTAAATTGTTGAATGGTTTTTCCAAAAGACAAAGCTTACCAACTTTTTTCACTTTATTATATTTTAATTTTTAGTTTTTATTTTTGTAATAATGTTTTTTTTCTACAGGTCTCATAAATAAACATTTCACTACGTTGATGATGTTCAAACATTAACAAAATACTATAATAGTATAAAACTTGAGTTTAGAATATGTTTGTGTTAAAGCAAATTTCGATTTTCTTAATGAAAATACATGATGTCAATCAATTTAGTTACCGAGGTTGAAAAGTTGATGATGGAAAAACACTACAAACAGAAACAAAAAACTTACAGTTTGAAAATTTTAAAAACAACTACAAGTTTAAAACAAAAATCAACATAAAAATATACATCATAATGCAAAGATAAACAACAATTTTTTTTTCAAAAAAAAAAATACAACATTCTATATCCTCTTTAATTTTATAATCACAAGATGTTTAATTTGTTAATTAAAAGTTAATACTTTGACATAAAATGCATTGTTTTGTACGTTATGGTATAAATTTTAGCCGCAAACATTGGAACGTTATTCCTTCGGATGCATTACACTTCAATTCTTTTTCCAGTTTTATACTCGTTTTACCTAGACTAACATTTTCATTTAAGACCGTTCTTCCATTAGCAACTTTACAATCATTTCAAATCATGGTTTTTGGCTAAAAGGTTTTATTCAAAGCCTTAGATCGTCACTATAATTTCATGACACCAAAAGCATCTATTTGAAGTACAACAATTGAGGAGCCAATTAAGAGTTCAAAGAAACATATTAACTTAGGGTTCATGAAAGCGCTATATAGATGGTAATCGTTGAAATCGGAAGCATGGTGAACTAGGGAGCATAAGGCAGCTGGTAGCGATAACTAATTTTGGAGTTGAGGTGTATTTAAGGATCTAGTGGTTGTAAATGTGGAACAATGAAGCAACAGGTGTGTCGTATGAAGCAAGATTGGAAGCTTGGGAGACATGACATTAAGTTTACCATGTTGTGTCGGATGAACAGTTCTAACCCGCATTATTAATTGTATTCCTATATAATTCGTTACTAGAACCTCTCGGTTAATGTGCAATATTTCAAAGTTTTATTTTTCGATAAGTTGTTATTGGTTAAGAATATTAATGAAGTGGTTGTTTAAAATAGGGTTCTATCACTTTGCGTGGATCGTCGTAAAATAAATTTAGCCATATTTTGCATGTTATATTAGCTATTTTTGTTGGGTTCCATGTGATAGTAAAACTCCGGTCCTCCACACTTACCTAATATGGGTTAGTTTTCTAAAAAAGGATCTTTACATTGGAACATAATAATCAAATTAATATTATGAATAAGATTTTAGAACTAGAAAGATCGCTTACCACATCTTAGTGCACCCAACAAAAAAGAAAGTTATATTGCTGAAACAAACAAATAAGTCATTGTGCTTAAAAGGATGAAAGAGGAATGTCTTAAAGGCTTTTAAAATATGTAATTTCAATTCAAGTAAATACCTTGCCTACTTTGTTGTTATTGTTTGTTCTAACAACAAATCATTAGATGATAGACTTGATGTGCCACAATTACATGATTAGAAGATATTAGATATATCATTAAATGTTTAGTATTGCTATTGAATTTACATTAAGTGTTTTTCTATTTATAAAATGGACTTTATAGATGCAATCAACTGACTAACAACAACATTGCAATTTTTTTGTTCATCTCTCTGGCACAAAATCTGGTTTCTGTTCTTTTTTTGGTTCACTGATTTTTTATGGTTAAATGTTAGTCATATGAGAGAATTCATAGTCGATTATTCTTTATTTTGTATTAAAATATTGTATATTTTCTTATAATAATAATAATAATAATAATAATAATAATAATAATACATCTAATTTTAATGAAGACACCTACAAAATAAAAAATCAAAACAAGTAAAATAAAAAAAGCAAAGCGTGGTTCCATGTTAAAAAAAATAACGGTAACAAAAACTTGGTTACAATTTCTGACAACAAGTTGGGTGTTTATGGAATTGCATCAATTCTTTGACAATGATATGTTTAATATTTTATGAAACTATGGGATACTGTGTTGTAGGGTTTAGTCTAGACGGAAACCCTCAAATTTTGTAGTAATTAATGCAATTAGGATATGTTTTTGTAATTAATAGTTAAGTTTTGACAGTTTTTTTTTTTGAAATACGATATTTCTTATAAAGCTTGAACCCTTGGACCTTCAAGGGGAGCTCAACTTTATGTTTTCTAGTAATAATAAATAATATTACATGTAACTGTAGTAAAGACACGCAAAAAAATCTAAAATAATTTGGTTACTCTTCATGGAATTTTATGAATTCTTTGACAATGGTACGTGATATATTTGACGAAATTCTAAAAACATGGTATTGTATCAGATAATATCAATAGATGTCACACCCCCAAAATACCACCCATGGGAAACCCTACTAGGCGTGTGACAAACCAATAACGAGCCACTAATCATATTGAACCAATCACAAGTTGTTAAATATAATCATCAATTATTAATGAAAAGTGCCATCAATAAGTTTAAACGAATACCGACATGTTCAGTGGAAGCAAATAATCAACCAAGTTAAACTATATCAAAACCAATGTATAATGTCAAGAATTCAATCACGAGAATCTCTCCAGTCGACCCATCACCACTCCTGCTACTCCCGACAACAAGCTCCCAAATCCAAGATAGCTAATGACCTGCGTGTAACATCCATAAAAACAGATACCCAAAATCCGACCCGTTTTGAAATTCGGATCCTAACGTTGAAACCTCAGAATTTTTCGCGAAAATAATTAACCGTCGAAGGAATTTAACCCATCTATCAATCGATCTATCTATTTATTTATTTATTTATTTATTTATTTACTTATTTAAATAAGTAACTTAATTAAAATATCGACTAAAATTTTTAAAGTTAATATGATTAAGTTAGTTTAAAATATAAATAAATTAGTATGATTAATATATATGTATAGTATATTTAAAATTAAGTGTTACAATTTATGTTGCTCATCTTGCAATCTCTTGGACAACCCTTTCTCTCGTATTCTTTACCAAGAAACGCAACGCAAACTAAGGTGAGTATACATGACCCATTTTCTATTTTCCACTTCTGGGTGCAATATGCATTCTATATCAAACATGACAATCACATCAAACATTTTACGCACACTCTATCCTTACCCTATGTGATACATTTTAATCATGTTAGACATGTTATGCTAATGTAAACGTTCATGACTATGTGTTCATTAACTTCGTACAAGCCTCCCCTAACAATGGTAGCGCTATAGGTTGAGAAACGCCCCTCCCGTTATATTAACGGGTATTGTTAGGTTAATCTATGTTAAAACCACCCATACTCTTTTGGGTAGGCACTTTAATTGCGTTAAACTTTGGTTTGGACATATAGAGTAACATCGTTTCGAATATATACTGTTGACATGATATTGTATTTCACATTTGGATATGAGTAACATTTTAAACACGTATTATGCTATGTATGAAAACTTGTATACTCGCCAACATGCTTTTGTTGATTTTATTTTAATATATATTGCAGGTTGATGTTCAAGAAATAAAGAAATCAAGCTAGGATGGAACTAGAAACCCATTTTAGCATAGTATTTTATTATGTTTGGTTTATGATGTACTTGAAAACAATGTATTCCATTTGATATTTATGAAATGAATTTAAATCACATTGTCACAATAGTGTTATGTTGTTTTGAGCAATTTGTTCATCTCATCCCGATGTTTCCGCCATCGGTTGGGGTGTGACAAATTGGTATCAGAGCCATAACTATAGGGAATTAGGTAGAGTTGCTATACTTTTCCCTAGTCTATAGTAGGAGTACTCTGATACTAGATTGGTATCAGAGCCATAACTGTAGGGAATTAGGAATGCCTTGCCTAGTCTATAGTTTAAGAGCTTATTCACTATGTGTTGCTTAAAACAACTTCCTTTCTATCTTCTTTGCTTCCCTCTACTTTCTTGGACTCTTAATATACATGCCTTTCCTAAGGCTAACACAATACACTTGGAGGCTTTGAAGACACTCATGTAACACAATCGAGACGATTCATCAAAATAGGGGTGATTCCCACATTTGGTGATGACTTTCATTCAGCTATACTTTGATTTTTGCACAAAATCTACCCTCAAGTTAGGAGTGATGTCCAAATCTTGAAAGGAGTTTTCCATATCATATTCTAGTGGACCTTTATCTTATGATAAGTACCAACCACATTAGGGTACGATGTTATCAAGTTAGAGGTGATACTCGCATCTTGTTAACTAGTCCCACTCTTCGATTTTCAATCTCGCCAAAGTTTCGATTTCCCCAATCGATTAAGGACGTGTAGTAACTGGAAGGACAAATATCGTTAGTCGCTTATCGATGAGAGTATTTGTCTATTAGGCCAAAGCACGTTTCCTTAATTCGAAAAGGACTTCGATTTACTTTGGAATAGTCTTATGTTACGTTCCGTGACAATCCAATTTTTAAGATGAATCTCTTTTATGCTATCTCAATTTTTATGTGTTTTACATTTGTACGATATATCATTTGAATTTAATACATGCATACTAATATGTTATACTGGATTCGTGATTACTGGGTTATTCTTATGTGATAAACTTGTCTTTTAACCCACACCTTAACATGTATAGCACTATGCGTAGTGCTAGGAGTAGCGCTCGCCCGTATTCTAGTGGTCATGTTAAATTAACAACATTACACCCTCTTCGTTGCGACGATGTTGGGTAGTCAACTTTGCGGTACACGATGGGTTGACCTGTTTATTCACATGCCAGTGATACGTTAATCTTGTTAACTAAGTATGTAATGTGAATTGTTCTAAATTTTATGCTAATACTCATATTTCCAAAAATGGAAGCTTATCGTAAAGATAGGAGTGATTTCTTTACCTTGACAAAAAGGTCCGCCTACTTTTGAACTTTACCAATGTGACACTCTAGGTTTTCCCGAACAAATACCTTGTAATAGCCTTATGTGTATATACGTTATTAAATGAAAAGTTGCGTGTTATCTTGATGATTCTATGTGATCCTTGTGCTAAGTGGTTGTATGTATGTAGATTATATATTTATGTATGCGTGTTACTAGTGAGCCGAAACCGCAAGACCCGACTCGAGACCACCTAGTCTCGAGTAACCCACACCGGTTGGGCCGCAACCCCCCTTGGTCCACCCGAAAGCCCATTAGTGCACACCTTGAGATATAAAACCCAAAACCCTCACCACACTCTCTTTTACACTCTCATTCATTTCACTCTCACAACTCTCACACTCTCTACCTCTTACTAAAACCCTAACACCCTAGATCATCAACCTCCTCTCATCTCCTTTCTCTTTCGGATCAAAACCGGTGATAGCAAGGAATTCCGGTTCAAGCTTCGGATCTTACTCGGAAGATTATCCATCCTATTCTCACACCTTAAGTCTAGCCGGTTAGTATCCCTTTTGGTTTGAATGTTTAAAGAATGTTGTTGTGTGTGATGTTTATGTAAAGATGCTTGTTTGATGAGATAGTGACATGTTTTGCTTGATTAATTATGCTCCTTCATGTTTTGTGTATGAACGGTTTGGTAATTAGAGTCATTCGGATTAGGTTAAGTGCTTCTATCTTAGTCATTTTTGCTCATAAATGCTTGGTTATGATGTATGAACATGTGTGTGTATGAATCAATGTTGGATGGTTAATACCATCCGATTTATGGAGTTGAAATAGGGCAAAACTTGGTGTTTAATGATTTCCTGATCTCATGTTACAAAGTTGTGTTGAAAACCAAGGATTAAATGTGTGGTCTTTGATCCTGAAAATTCATATGAAGAACCTTGTGATTATGTGTTTAAAAGTGGGATGAATATGTGAAGAACATGTTGAAGGTGTGATGAATGTTATGAATATTTGAAAAATGCTTGCTTTGATCCATTTTGCTTAGTAATCAGACAAGGAAACATGTTGGTGCAATATGGTTGGATAGTACACAATCACACAAAAACACCATTTCATTGGCTAGTACAGTGGACAGGTTCTAGAAGGATTCAGGTGCACGTAACAGTGGTTGCGAGTCGGAACCCTTGGTTGCGACTCGAGACCAAAACGTGATTCGTCGAGATCTCTCGGTTGCGACTCGCAAGCAGCACATGATGAACCGAAACCAGGGTTGCGAGTCGGAATCCCCTAGTTGCGACTCGAAACCAAAGCATGATGAACCGAGACCGAGGTTGCGAGTCGAAACCCTTGGTTGCGACTCGAAACCGTGCATTCTCGAGTCGAAACCGCCCTTGTCTCGACTGGGCTACCTGAGTGTTATAGGCCAAAAGTTTGTTGGACTATCTGTTGACTGGACTACATGTGTATCTGTTACTGTTTGCGAAAATGTTAGGACAGGCCCAATAACCCAACTGTTTGATTGTATGCATTCTAAGTGTGTCTATACGTGTTCGCTATACGTGATTACTTGTACCCCAACTTGACCTATATTTGGTAACCATGCTAGGACGTGGTGACCAACGTGTTTGACCAAGTAAAATATCTACCGAGCAACCCAAGGTGAGTTCACAACCTAAAGCATGCGTTCCCGGTGGTTTGGGAAACGGAACTACAAACGACACTATCCCCTATGAGGGATACAACTTACTTTTCTTCCCTTGTTATTGGGAACCTTTAGTTAATTACTGTTTACACGGATTGCAACTAACGGCACTAAACGAAACTCTATCACTCAAGTCCCTACTACATAATACCGATTAGTCGCCGGGGCCAGGCGAACGGGTTATTAGTTGATAGCGTTATTTAGGTTTTACCAACCTCACACCGTGCCATGGTTTGGGATCGGTCGTGAACTAATGTACTCAGGCATCTGTCAATGATGATAGAACATTGACATCTGGGCATCCTGCGGAAACGCAAACGGTTACCTAGTGTTCGGTATTGGAAAAACAGTTTAGTCGCTAACTTTTGGGGTAGCTCCCCTTGGCATGTATAAACGAGTAAATTAACTGGTGAAACAAGTTTTTGGTAATTAAAACTGGACAACTAGTGAACTCACTCAGCATTATTGTTGACACCTTACTGCATGCTTTGCAGGTAACCAGTGACTGAGGAGCTGCTGCTTGGGAATGTGTAGTGTTCGTCAAAACCCGTTTGTTGGGTTTTAATTATCTTGAACTCTGAACTATCTTTTTGGTTTATGCTTCCGCTGTTTTTGTTAAACTAATTATCGAACTTAAACTACGATGTTGCTAACTACTTTGGCTAGCAATTATTTTACTATTAACCAATGCTTAGTATAATTGGTGGCTGGATCCTGGTCAGTCACGCCCTCAAGCGGATGATACTCCGCAGGTGGAATTTGGGGGTGTGACAGATTGGTATCAGAGCCATTGGTTATAGTGAACTTGGTTTTAAAAAGGGGAAAATCTTTTTGAGAAAAACCAGACTATAACCCGTGACTCGTGACGACACTACACTCCAAGTGCAAGGCTCGACTTATCTGACCTCATAGCTCGGACCCATGTTTACTTGCTTGTTTGTCTTATGCTTTCTGCTCTACTATACGTACTAGTTTGCCTAATTAGATAGATTCGCCTCCCCTCTTCTATCTCATTCTCGCTATGTTACGACACCACACTCATACTATGTTTTCTGGTTATGAAGACAATGAGTGGACGCGGACGAGGAAACGTTAACATGACTCAGGCTCAGTTCACTAACCTGATTAACACGGTGGCTGCAGCATTCGCAGCTCGCCCTGGAGGTAAGCTCTTGTTTTAGGATGTTTAGATCCTACCGCCACATCGTCTTTTCACCTCTAAGCCCATTCGTATCACTCTCACAACAGGTCAGCATGCGCCTGTGCAACCACGTGTTTGTACCTTCAAGACCTTCATGGATTGCAAGCCTCTTCCATTCAATGGCACTGAGGGTGCCATAGGTCTTCTGCACTGGATCGAGAAAGTCGAAGCTGTTTTTGCTGTCTGCGAGTGTCCCCCTGCTAATTGGGTGAAGTTTGCTACTGGTACCCTTGAGGGAAGCGCGCTTTCGTGGTGGAAGGCGCAAATTCAAATGCTTGGTTTGGAGACTGCTAACGCCACTGCATGGGAAGATTTCAAGGATATGATCAAGGAAGAGTATTGTCACCGGGATGACATCCACAAACTCGAGGACGAGTACTATGGTCTCAAGATGGTTGGGTCAGAGATTGAGACCTACACCAAGCTGTCCAACGACTATGCTGCTCTTTGCCCAAACATGTCCCGACCCATGTATCGAAGGATCGAATTGTACATCAAAGGCTTAGTCCCAGAAATCAAGGGCCATGTAACTTCGGCCAACCTCACTACCATACAGCCTGTGGTTCGTCTTGCCCACAAACTCACCAACCAGGCTGTGGAGGAAGGCAGGTTGCCCAAAAGGATCAGTGCTGCGGAAGGAACTTCTAGTGATGGCAAACGAAAGTGGGATGGAAATCAGGGCAAAGATGCTAACTCTACTCAGGCCCCAGCTCAGCAAAGGAAAACTGAGAACAACAAAGGCACTCAGCAACAGGGTGGCTACCGGGGAAGCTACCCTAAGTGCAACAAGTGTAACAGGCACCACCATGGGGCATGTAACAAAGGTCAGTGTCAGCGATGCAACAAGATGGGGCACGAAGCCAAGAATTGCAGAAGTCAGTTCCCAGCAAGGCAGAATCAGCAACAACCCCAACAGCAACAGCAGCAGGGAAACAACCGCGGATGTTTTAAATGTGGGGCAACAGGGCACATGCGGAAGGATTGCCCTAAACTGAATCAGAATCGCAACAACAACCAGGGAGCTGGGAACAATGAGCAAAACAGCAATGCTGGGAATGGTGCAAGGGGAAGAGCTTTTGTGATTGGAGCTAGAGAAGCAAGGAACGACCCCAACGTCGTGGCGGGTAAGTTCCTACTTGATGATCGTTATGTTTCTGTGTTATTTGATTCCGGTGCCGATGCGAGTTATGTATCCCTTCGCATTAGTAAGAAACTTAAGCACCCGCCTGCATTATTAAGTACTAAGCACATCGTCGAGATAGCCAACGGTAGGAACATTGAGGCCTCGCACATGATCCACGACTGCAAACTAGAATTGTCTGGTCACACGTTTAGTATCGATCTTTTCCCCGTCAAACTTGGAAGCTTCGACGTCGTCATCGGTATGGATTGGTTATCCAAACATCGCGCTGAGATCCTCTGTCAAGAGAAAGCGGTTCGTATTCCTCGCCGTTCTTGCCAACCCCTCATCGTTCAAGGCAACAAAGGTGGAGAAGTCACAGGCATTATCTCGCTTTTAAAAGCCCAGAAGTGTTTACAAAAAGGGCACACCGCTATCCTAGCACTTGTCACCGACACCCACGAAAAGGAAAAGAGGATTGAAGATTTTCCTGTAGTACGTGACTATCCCGAAGTATTTCCTGAGGAACTACCTGGACTCCCTCCCCACCGACAGGTCGAATTCCAAATCGAGCTAGCTCCCGGAGCAGCACCCATAGCTCGTGCGCCTTATCGTCTAGCCCCTGCAGAACTGAAGGAACTCTCTACGCAACTACAAGAACTATTGGATAAAGGATTTATCCGTCCTAGTTCATCACCCTGGGGAGCACCAGTACTCTTTGTCAAGAAGAAGGATGGCACATTCCGAATGTGCATCGACTATCGTGAGTTGAACAAGGTTACCATCAAGAATCGTTACCCTCTCCCGCGCATCGATGACCTATTCGATCAGTTGCAAGGATCGAGCTACTATTCTAAGATTGACCTGCAATCAGGCTATCATCAGCTGAGAGTTCGTAATGAAGACATCTCTAAGACTGCGTTCAGGACTCGTTATGGTCATTACGAGTTCCTCGTTATGCCTTTTGGAATGACTAACGCACCTGCGGTTTTCATGGATCTCATGAACCGAGTGTGCAAGCCTTACCTCGACAAATTCGTGATTGTGTTTATCGACGACATCCTGATCTACTCGAAAAGTCAAGAAGAGCATGAACGACACCTACGCCTTATCCTCGAACTCTTACGCAAGGAGCAATTGTACGCCAAATTCTCGAAGTGTGACTTCTGGCTTCGAGAGGTCCATTTCCTTGGGCATGTGGTCAATAAGGACGGAATTCACGTCGACCCCGCTAAGATCAACTCGATAAAGAATTGGCCTACACCCAAGACTCCAACCGAAGTTCGCCAATTCTTGGGATTGGCAGGATACTACCGCAGATTCATCAAGGGATTCTCAAAGATTGCACAACCCCTCACGACTCTTACTCAGAAAGGCATTATTTACAAGTGGAATGAAGCTCAGGAGTCGGCCTTTCGAAGGCTAAAGGATAACCTCTGTAGCGCTCCTATTCTCTCGTTGCCTGAAGGCACTAACGACTTTGTGGTTTACTGCGATGCGTCTATCCATGGGCTCGGTTGCGTGTTAATGCAACGCGAGAAAGTTATTGCCTACGCCTCTCGCCAACTTAAGACGCATGAAAGGAACTACACTACGCATGATTTGGAATTGGGAGCAGTGATCTTTGCTCTTAAGATATGGATACATTACCTGTACGCTACCAAGTGCACCATTTACACCGATCACAGGAGTCTCGAGCATATCTTTAGGCAAAAGGAATTAAACATGCGACAACGTCGATGGGTCGAACTCTTGAATGACTATGAATGCGCCTTCAAGTAACATCCGGGCAAGGCCAATGTCGTGGCAGACGCCCTCTGCCGAAAGGACACTTTACCAAAGCGCGTGCGAGCACTGCAACTTACCATCCAGTCTAACCTCCCTACCCAGATTCGAAATGCTCAGGTTGAAGCGTTGAAACCGGAAAACATCAGGGCCGAGTCTCTGCGAGGATCGAGACAGCGATTAGAACAAAAAGAAGATGGCGCTTACTATGTAACAGGACGCATTTGGGTCCCACTTTATGGAGACTTACGTGAACTCGTGATGGACGAAGCCCACAAGTCCCGTTCCTCAGTACATCCTGGCTCGGATAAAATGTACCACGACTTGAGGACAACATACTGGTGGCCTGGCATGAAGGCCCACATAGCAACATACGTCAGCAAATGTTTGACTTGCGCAAGAGTCAAGACAGAGTACCAGAAGCCAGCAGGCCTACTCCAGCAACCAGAAATCCCGAAATGGAAATGGGAGCAAATTTCCATGGATTTTGTTACAGGGCTACCTAGATCTCAACGCGGAAATGACACTATTTGGGTAATAGTGGATCGATTGACCAAGTCCGCGCACTTTCTGGCTATTAAGGAAACAGACAAGTTTTCTACCTTGGCGGAGATTTACTTAAAGGAAGTAGTTTCGAGGCACGGGGTGCCAACCTCAATTATTTCCGACCGAGACGCTCGTTTTACTTCGGAATTGTGGCAAGCTATGCACAAATCCTTTGGCTCACGTTTGGACATGAGCACCGCTTATCACCCGCAAACGGATGGGCAGTCTGAACGCACCATCCAAACCCTAGAAGACATGCTTAGAGCGTGTGTGATCGATTTTGGCAAGAATTGGGAGAAGCATCTACCGCTAGTGGAGTTCTCCTACAACAACAGCTACCACACTAGTATTCAGGCAGCACCTTTTGAGGCATTGTACGGTCGTAAATGCCGGTCACCTCTCTGCTGGGCGGAAATTGGTGATAGTCAAATCACGGGCCCAGAGATGGTGGTAGATATAACGGAAAAGATTGCCCAGATCAGACAACGCATGGCGGCAGCTCGTGACCGTCAGAAGAGTTACGCTGATAAGCGTAGGAAACCACTAGAATTCCAGGTCGGTGACCGGGTTCTACTTAAAGTCTCACCCTGGAAGGGTGTGGTTCGCTTTGGAAAAAGGGGCAAGCTTAATCCACGATATATCGGACCATTCGAAATTACCGAGAAAATTGGTAAGGTTGCTTATAGATTGAACCTGCCTGAAGAACTGAGTGCGGTACACAACGTTTTTCACGTATCTAATCTGAAGAAGTGTCTATCAGATGAAACGCTCGTAATTCCTTTCAAGGAACTGACTATTGACGAACAGCTACACTTTACTGAGGAACCGATTGAGATCACGGATCGAGAGATCAAAATCCTCAAACGTAGCCAGATACCCCTTATACGAGTCCGTTGGAACTCGCGACTTGGCCCAGAGTTTACCTGGGAGCGGGAAGACCAGATGAAGCACAAGTATCCCCAGTTGTTCCCAAACGAAAACCCCAGCACTGAAGCTACAGCCGAATTTCGGGACGAAATTCCAAACTAACGGGGGGATGATGTGACACCCCGTTGAAACGTTCTCACTTATACTAGCTTGACAGTGACTGCCTTAACTTTCGGGACGAAAGTTCTTAAAACTTGGGGATAATGTGACCCTCTAGGTTTTCCCGAACAAATACCTTGTAATAGCCTTATGTGTATATACTTTATTAAATGAAAAAGTTGCGTGTTATCTTGATGATTCTATGTGATCCTTGTGCTAAGTGGTTGTATGTATGTAGATTATATATTTATTTATGCGTGTTACTAGCGAGCCGAAACCGCAAGACCCGACTCGAGACCACCTAGTCTCGAGTAACCCACACCGGTTGGGCCGCAACCCCCCTTGGTCCACCCGAAAGCCCATTAGTGCACACCTTGAGATATAAAACCCAAAACCCTCACCACACTCTCCTTTACACTCTCATTCATTTCACTCTCACAACTCTCACACTCTCTACCTCTTACTAAAACCCTAACACCCTAGATCATCAACCTCCTCTCATCTCCTTTCTCTTTCGGATCAAAACCGGTGATAGCAAGGAATTCCGGTTCAAGCTTCGGATCTTACTCGGAAGATTATCCATCCTATTCTCACACCTTAAGTCTAGCCGGTTAGTATCCCTTTTGGTTTGAATGTTTAAAGAATGTTGTTGTGTGTGATGTTTATGTAAAGATGCTTGTTTGATGAGATAGTGACATGTTTTGCTTGATTAATTATGCTCCTTCATGTTTTGTGTATGAACGGTTTGGTAATTAGAGTCATTCGGATTAGGTTAAGTGCTTCTATCTTAGTCATTTGTACTCATAAATGCTTGGTTATGATGTATGAACATGTGTGTGTATGAATCAATGTTGGATGGTTAATACCATCCGATTTATGGAGTTGAAATAGGGCAAAACTTGGTGTTTAATGATTTCCTGATCTCATGTTACAAAGTTGTGTTGAAAACCAAGGATTAAATGCGTGGTCTTTGATCCTGAAAATTCATATGAAGAACCTTGTGATTATGTGTTTAAAAGTGGGATGAATATGTGAAGAACATGTTGAAGGTGTGATGAATGTTATGAATATTTGAAAAATGCTTGCTTTGATCCATTTTGCTTAGTAATCAGACAAGGAAACATGTTGGTGCAATATGGTTGGATAGTACACAATCACACAAAAACACCATTTCATTGGCTAGTACAGTGGACAGGTTCTAGAAGGATTCAGGTGCACGTAACAGTGGTTGCGAGTCGGAACCCTTGGTTGCGACTCGAGACCAAAACGTGATTCGTCGAGATCTCTCGGTTGCGATTCGCAAGCAGCACATGATGAACCGAAACCAGGGTTGCGAGTCGGAATCCGCTAGTTGCGACTCGAAACCAAAGCATGATGAACCGAGACCGAGGTTGCGAGTCGAAACCCTTGGTTGCGACTCGAAACCGTGCATTCTCGAGTCGAAACCGCCCTTGTCTCGACTGGGCTACCTGAGTGTTATTGGGCCAAAAGTTTGTTGGACTATCTGTTGACTGGACTACATGTGTATCTGTTACTGTTTGCGAAAATGTTAGGACAGGCCCAATAACCCAACTGTTTGATTGTATGCATTCTAAGTGTGTCTATACGTGTTCGCTATACGTGATTACTTGTACCCCAACTTGACCTATATTTGGTAACCATGCTAGGACGTGGTGACCAACGTGTTTGACCAAGTAAAATATCTACCGAGCAACCCAAGGTGAGTTCACAACCTAAAGCATGCGTTCCCGGTGGTTTGGGAAACGGAACTACAAACGACACTATCCCCTATGAGGGATACAACTTACTTTTCTTCCCTTGTTATTGGGAACCTTTAGTTAATTACTGTTTATACGGATTGCAACTAACGGCACTAAACGAAACTCTATCACTCAAGTCCCTACTACATAATACCGATTAGTCGCCGGGGCCAGGCGAACGGGTTATTAGTTGATAGCGCTATTTAGGTTTTACCAACCTCACACCGTGCCATGGTTTGGGATCGGTCGTGAACTAATGTACTCAGTCATCTGTCAATGATGATAGAACATTGACATCGGGGCATCCTGCGGAAACGCAAACGGTTACCTAGTGTTCGGTATTGGAAAAACAGTTTAGTCGCTAACTTTTGGGGTAGCTCCCCTTGGCATGTATAAACGAGTAAATTAACTGGTGAAACAAGTTTTTGGTAATTAAAACTGGAGAACTAGTGAACTCACTCAGCATTATTGTTGACACCTTACTGCATGCTTTGCAGGTAACCAGTGACTGAGGAGCTGCTGCTTGGGAATGTGTAGTGTTCGTCAAAACCCGTTTGTTGGGTTTTAATTATCTTGAACTCTGAACTATCTTTTTGGTTTATGCTTCCGCTGTTTTTGTTAAACTAATTATCGAACTTAAGCTACGATGTTGCTAACTACTTTGGCTAGCAATTATTTTACTATTAACCAATGCTTAGTATAATTGGTGGCTGGATCCTGGTAAGTCACGCCCTCAAGCGGATGATACTCCGCAGGTGGAATTTGGGGGTGTGACAACCAATGAGCTAGGGGTGATTCCTTACCTCAGAGGTAGTTACCAACTTTTATTCGTTCTCAATGAAACTTTATATTTGAACGTTACTTTCATTTCAAGTTTGGAGACACGAATCACACTATCTTCGCAATCTAAAACAAATAATAATAATAATAATCTCTCATGAACAAACTAAATTTACCATGTTTTCATTATTTATGTTACACTACGTGAAATTCATGGTTATGCTATGTGAAACTAGTTGAACCTTTTATATTATGTGAAACTATTTGAACATCCTACATGCTATGTGAAACTATGTGCTATGTGATGCATTCACGAAAACAATTTCCTTAGACAAAAATTTCTCATCTATTCTTTTGAATCTTTAGATGTTATCTTTTCAAAAGTCTTTTCTCTTAGATTTCGAGGACGAAATCTTCTAAAGTAGGGGAGACTGTAACATCCATAAAAATAGATATCCAAAATCCGACCCGTTTTGAAATTCGGATCCTAACGTTGAAACCTCGGAATTTTTCGCGAAAATAATTAACCGTCGAAGGAATTTAACCCATCTATCGATCGATCTATCTATTTATTTATTTATTTATTTACTTATTTAAATAAGTAACTTAATTAAAATATCGACTAAAATTTTTAAAGTTAATATGATTAAGTCAGTTTAAAATATAAATAAATTAATATGATTAATATATATGTATAGTATATTTAAAATTAAACGTTACAATTTATGTTGCTCATCTTGAATATCTTGGACAACCCTTTCTCTCGTATTCTTTACCAAGAAACGCAACGCAAACTAAGGTGAGTATACATGACCCATTTTCTATTTTCCACTTTTGGGTGCAATATGTATTCTGTATCAAACATCACAATCACATCAAACATTTTACGCACACTCTATCCTTACCCTATGTGATACATTTTAATCATGTTAGACATGTTATGCTAATGTAAACGTTCATGACTATGTGTTCATTAACTTCGTACAAGCCTCCCCTAACAATGGTAGCGCTATAGGTTGAGAAACGCCCCTCCCGTTATATTAACGGGTATTGTTAGGTTAATCTATGTTAAAACCACCCATACTCTTTTGGGTAGGCACTTTAATTGCGTTAAACTTTGGTTTGGACACATAGAGTAACATCGTTTCGAGTATATACTATTGACATGATATTGTATTTCACATTTGGATATGAGTAACATTTTAAACACGTATTATGCTATGTATGAAAACTTGTATACTCGCCAACATGCTTTTGTTGATTTTATTTTAATATATATTGCAGGTTGATGTTCATGAAATAAAGAAATCAAGCTAGGATGGAACTAGAAACCCATTTTAGCATAGTATTTTATTATGTTTGGTTTATGATGTACTTGAAAACAATGTATTCCATTTGATATCTATGAAATGAATTTAAATCATATTGTCACAATAGTGTTATGTTGTTTTGAGCAATTTGTTCGTCTCATCCCGATTTTTCCGCCATCGGTTGGGGTGTGACACTGCGAGCATGCAACAAGTGTATCAGACAACGCTGGTGAGTTCATAGTTTTACGAAAACGTTGGTTACCAAGTGTTTAGTTAACCAGTTGAAGTTTAATTCCGAAAGTAATGTTGATAATATCTCGATACTGAACAAGACGGCTCCTGATGTATGTTTTGCCCTTTCCCCAGTGCTCCTAACAAAGCACTGGGCCCGACTGGGTCATTAGTTCACAACCGTCCTCCCCGGTACGGTGTGAGGGTGCCAAACCTAAGTAGCGCTACCAACTAATACCCCGCTACCACCCACGATAGCAAAAGATGGGACTTAAGAGATAGAGAGTGAGAATATTATCCAACATCACGGTTTTACCCAAAAGACTTATCCCTCCTCAGGATACCCACTGTCTGTCCCAACCACCGGGACACATGCTCAAAAGTAGTGAACTCACCTGTGGTTTGCTCGGTAAGATTAAGCACTTGATTAACAGTTGAACAAACACATCCTAAAAGGGTTACCAATAACAATCAGTTTTTACGTGCACAAGAACCACATATCATCCACATAATTCACTCATGTATTTCTTTATCTATAATATTCAGCCAATCTCTACTGTAGCGACTAATGACAAAATAGTTTTGTTTCCGAGTAGTTCACACATTACTATACATATACTTTGCACACATAGTTATGTTTCATGTCACATTCCACATACAGTTCACATAAACAATCACATATAATGATGCACACCCAAGCTCACCATACATCACATGTATCGGCTAAACCAATTTGCACTTAGATGTGCAATTCGACACAAATATGGCTGGCCCAACCTGCTGCATTCAGCCCAATCGTGTAATGCAAGAGTAAAAGCCAAAGTGTGTAACTCTGTCTCGCGTTCTTGGGCTGGCAACCCGTGTGCGACCCCATTCCCCTGGCCCACTCTAGTTCTCAATTTAACTACATGAATAATCTATATCTTTGAATCATGTTATAATAATTCTAACATTATCACTCACATGCCATTACTTGGTTATCACCATTATACCCTTAACAATCGTGATTATCACTTAATCCGTAACAACAAGAAAAACGGATTCCTAACAACATATATCCAAAGTTCACATTAATAGCCAGGCTCCTACAAAACCCATACATTGGATCGGCCCATAGTGTAAGGAAACTAATTACCTTCGGCCCACTCTCTTGTACAGATTTCAATCAAATAATGCAACCCCTAAGCACACTGTTTCAATATTTTTAACCACCCATAACACCCCTACCCGATCATCATGTAAACAGAAGTTTAGTTAACCAATATCCCCATGTCCATACTTCATGCTCATGCATAATAACCCATCTTTTCAATGATATAAACTAATTAACCATTACTATCCATTGCCTAAACCAATCTTGGAAACATTAAACGTTATACAATCAAACTAAGATCAATAGATAACAAGCAACAAGTTTGTTAATATCATTACGTAGCATGCCGGCAGGTTCGTAATTAAATTCGTGGATTACGTGTCTCTTATTTAACACATACTCACACAATAGTTACTACCAAAGGCTACGATAACAAAGAGAATGAATCACTAACCGAGGTGTAAGATGAAACCAAAAGAGAATTCCAATACGAACAAAGGGTTGCCGTCGGTACAAGAATGGTTATGATATATAATTATTTGAACGATCATATTAAATTGTTATAATTGAATACTTATTGGACCACCAATATCACATCATCGAGACACTCAATGAACTGCCATGTTTTTTTATGGGCCGCAGACAATTAATGAGCCTCACATGACTCTGTTTGAACTTCAATGTAATTGGACCGATTACTCTCACATAACTTGGGCCGAGGACAATTAGTGTGTGCAATTTCGGGTTGGGCCTCAAATATGTGGGCCTAGGGTGCCGTAAGAGGGGTGTGGCCTCAGGTCCAAACGTGTGTGTGAGTAGGGGCGGACCCAAATGGTGCGGGTCGGGGTCCACGGACCCCAATGTTTTTAAAAAAAATAGTAGAACCGGTATGTTAATTTTTTCAAGGACCCCATAAAATAAAGTAGTTGGACCCCATAGTATTAAAAGCAAAGATGGTATGGTGGTAAATCTCCTTGTGTTCCAACAACTAGGTCTCAAGTTCAAGTCTTACATTGTGTGAGTGTTAAGCGAGTTTGCGGCCCAACTGTGTAGAGTAGTTCGCGGCCCAACCAAGTTGGTTCTCTAAATTAGTTGAACGACACATAAAAGTGTTTAACAATTTCTTGTATAGTTAATCAGTCAAACACACGCAAACATCTAGCGGTGCACGAGATAAGCAAATAAACATAGAGACACATGCTAAGGGTTGTGGGATTTCAAGTAATGCTAACATTAATTATCCGGGTTGTCACATCATCCCCAACTTGAAAGAAATTTCGTCCCGAAATTTAGCACGTAGTTACTGAGGAAGCTAGTTAGGTTGCGTAGTTTTCCTGGTTTTCCTGGGGTGTCACATCATCCCCCGGTTGGTTTGGAATTTCGTCCCGAAATTCCGCAGTAGCTTCAGCCTCAGTAGTAGTTTCATTGTTCTCGAACAACTGGGGATATTTGTGTTTCATTTGGTCTTCTCATTCCCAGGTAAACTCTGGGCCACGACGGGAGTTCCAACGAACTCGAACAATAGGTATGCTGGTGCGTTTGAGAATCTTGACCTCCCGGTCCAAGATTTCCACTGGTTCTTCGACAAATCGCAACTGATTGTCGATGGTGAGCTCCTTAAAAAGGAACTTTGAGGGTTTCATCTCACAGATACTTCTTCAGATTCGATACATGGAATACGTTGTGAACTCCACTGAGTTGTTCGGGTAGATTCAACCTGTAGGCCACCTTGCCAATTCTCTCAGTGATTTCGAAAGGTCCAAAACATCACGGGTTGAGTTTGCCTCGTGTACCAAAATGAACCCCACCTCTCCAAGGTAAGGCTTTAAGTAACACTCGATCCCCAACCTGGAACTCGAGTGGTTTCCTGCGCTTTTCAGCGTAGCTTTTCTAACGGTCACAAGCTGTCGCCATTTGTTGTCGTATCTAAGCAATCTTCTCTGTTGTGTCTATGATGATTTCTGGGCCAGTGATTTGGCTGTCTCCAATTTCTGCCCAACAAAGAGGTGGTCGGCACTTCTGCCCGTACAATGCCTCGAACAGAGCAGCCTGGATGCTGGTGGGGTAACAGTTGTCATACGAAAATTCCACCAAAAGTAGGTGTCGCTCCAGGCCGTTACAAAAGTCGATTACTCATGCTCGAAACAAGTCTTCAAGGGGTTTGGATGTTGTGTTCAGTCTGCCCATCCGTCCATGGATGACATGTTGTGCTCATGTCTAGACGTGAGTCAAAGGATTTGTGCATTGCTTGCCACAATTCAGATGCAAATCGTGGGACACGATCAGAGATAATGGAGGTTGGCACCTCGTGCCTAGCAACCACTTCTTTCAGGTAGATGACTGCGAGTGTAGAAGACTTATCCGTTTCCTTGGTGGCTAAAGAGTGTGCTGGTCACGTGAGACAATCAATGATCATCCAGGTGATATTGTTCCCGTTTCAAGTTGTAAGTAGACTAGCGACCAAATCCATAGCAGTCTGTTTTCGCTTTCCATATAGGTGTTTCTGGTTGCTAACACTTCACCTTGACTTTCCTACAAGTCAAACATTATTCCCATACCTAGCTAGGTGGGCCTTCATACCTGATGACCAGTACAAGGTTTATAAATCCGAAGGCCTCTAATCAAGACCCAGACGACTAGAATATCGTCGCCGGTGTGTTTTGCTCACACGAGTTCCCTACAGTTGTCATATAACGAGACCCACATTCGTTCCATGAGGTAACAAGTATCGTCCGACTTGTCAAAGGTTGCTTCCCCATGCCTCGCATGGGTCAACCTTGTGAACTCTCTTCCTTCAGTTCTTCAGTTGAACAAGGTGAATCTGATCGGGTATGTTAGAGTGGATAGCGAGCTACAAAGCTCGTGCACGTCCAGGTTTCATGGTCGTATTCATTCAAAAATTCCATCCAGCGATGCCATTAACTGATTTAACTCTCTCACAACCAGGGTACACGGGAGGCCCTTGTGATCGGTCTAAGTGGTGCATTCGGTACCATCCAAGTAATGCCTCCAATTCAAATCCAAAGACTACGGCTTCCACCACAGGTCGTGACTCGTGCAGTTCTTCTTGTAAGTCCTCCACGTGGGCCATCTCCTTCTCGTGTTGCATCGATGTGTAACTGGGACTTTGATTTGAACCATCATGGTATACCGCCAGATCATCAGTACCCTCGGGTAGAAGTGATGCCCAGTGCGTTGTAGAGTTGGGATTTGAAAGCTGAATTGACGTTTCCCCGCTTTATCTTTCACGAACACAACACCCTGCTGTGTTAAAGAGATTTAAGTTGTACGATCTTCGAAAATCTCCTGATGGATCTGCTATAGTATCTAGTGAGGCCAAGAATTGCTGCATTCTCGAAGGTATCTTTGGTGTCGATCGGTTTCTAACAAAATGGATCTTAGCGAGGTCCACGTGTATTCCCACTTTATTGTTTATATGCCCAAAAATGTACCTCTCGAATCCAGAAGTTACCTTTAACAGGACTTCGTGCGTAGTGGCTCCGCCCTCAGGAGCTCTAAATAAGATACATATGCCGCCCATGCTGTTCCTTTCGCCGGGTAGTGATTTCAAATGTCCTCAATAAGCACGGTCGGTTCATCTAATCCATAAAGCTGCTGGTGTTTGATTAACCCCAAAGTCATGAAATACAGAGTCGTATGGTCGAATTGCGTTTGATAATCCGCTTTAAGAACATCCTCCCCGAGAATTTCCATCTGATAATAGTCCGTTCGTAATTCAATCCTCGAATGAAAGCTTGTCCCTCGTAACTAGTCGACAGGTTATCACTACGTGATCGAGGCAAACGGTTCTTGACTGTCACCTTGCTGAGTTCTGGATAATCAGTACGTATACGAAAAGGCTTTATCTTCCCGAATATATCTGGGGCTCCCCAAAGCGAACAAAACTATGTCCAATAAAACTCCTGTCCAACAGTTCCTGTAGTTGATTAGACAATTCTTGCACCCTCCTAGTGCAAGACGGTAAGGAGTACGAGTAAGCAGGGCTGCTTCAGGCGTGAGATCAACTAAGATTCTTCTCTACAATTGTGGGAGTAGGCCGGTAAATTCTACGGGTACCACTACGAGAGAAATCATGTGCAATTGGTGGATTCTCGATCCTCTTTTCCTTAGTGTTAACATCAGCAACGGTTGCTAACATAGTGGGGTAGTCCCTCCGTAAGCACTTTCTAGGTTTTCATTGTTGATATGATGCTAATCTTTATACCACTCTGATACTCTAGAGCATATAGCGACGCTAAATTTCTTCTCACCGGGTATGTCTGTGCGATATCCGAAAAATCCAATCCATACTAACTACTGCATCGAAACTGTCAGGGACATCAGAAGGAAGGTCGATGTCGAACACTTGTCCTATAAGGTCGAGTTTGCATCCCATATGAGGTTTCAATTGTCTTGCCATTAGCTGATTCTACAACAGGTTTAGTTTCAAGAAGCATCAGGGTTAACCAAAACAGGGGTCATACAAGGTACCGTGCTGCTATTATGCCTGGCGTCGCCTACGCCCATCCTAAATGCCCTTCCATGAGCATCACTTCCAGTGTTGTTGTTTTCGTTACGAGAATTCCCAATACCGTCTTCGTTCCCTTGGTTGTTGTCGTCTTGATTCTAACAACGGCCAAACCATGTCGTAGGCACCTTCATTTCCATACTGTAGGCCATGGTCACAAGTACCTTAATGTCGTCGTGACTGTTGTTTCTAACGTCATTGCTTGAAACGGAGCCCTGCAATCTTTCTTCAGCAGGGTCCATCTTGTCACATTTCATGCCATGTCCTAAAGCGCTACTCACCGTGCTGGCAGATACACATTCCACACCATGATCAATTGTCATCCTTTATATCCCAATTAATTCGTAAGAGTTGACTCCCATACGCTGCCGACTAGGATTAAGAGTTCGATTGAAGTCAATTTTCTACTGCTCGTTGCCGGTAGCCAAGGTCGTCCTAATACTGAGGTTGGTAATACTACATTCATTCTCTTGTCCATCGTTCCTGCAAGTTGACTGAGTAATACACGGTGTGTTTCCAGGGTGTTGCAGAAGTGATCGTACTTCGGGATTTAAGACATCAATACATTAAGTTTCAGCGAACACAGATAAGTAAGGAAAGTATAGTCCAATCATTTGACGCTGAGCCATCCAACTCAGGGACGTTCGTACTAGCACCCAACATTCCACACAGTTCGCTAGGCGTTCAGATGGGTGTTCAGGTAATCCTTGATAGCATCAAGATTCGAAAGGATTCAGAGAGGAGTGGAAAGGCCACGTTCGAGTAGGAGACAATCACTGCTATGACTCCTATAGACTTGTTATGTTTCACATTGGTCAAATAACAGAGCAGAACCCCTTTTTCACTTGTTAAGACTCACTGGGACTCACATACACCCCACCTTATTATTATGTGTGCACCCATAATAATAACCCAGTTTGCATGTTTGTCTCAATTCCTCCTAACTTGTGTTAAAAGGTTTCCCCGAATTCATGCAACAAGGCAAATGACATCACAACATAGATCATGAAAGTTCTAGGAGTGTCACACATAACATGGGATGTTAACATATAAGTTCATACTGTAGTGCCAAGTGTGTATTCACGTGTGATGTTTTCTAATAGTAAATACTAGAGATACTGTGCAATAATAAACAAGAGACGAACCTTGCAGTCTGGAGCTGAGTGTCATGGTCGATTTCGGATCAGTTCGGTTATAGTTTGGTTTTATAAAATCGTTTTAAAACCAAGTTCACTATAACCAGTGGCTCTGATACCAAACTGTCACACCCCCAAAATACCACCCATGGGAAACCCTACTAGGCGTGTGACAAACCAATAAAGAGCCACTAATCATAGTGAACCAATCACAAGTTGTTAAATATAATCATCAATTATTAATGAAAAGTGCCATCAATAATTTTAAATGAAAACCAACATGTTCAGCGGAAGCAAATAATCAACCAAGTTAAACTATATCAAAACCAATGTATAATGTCAAGAATTCAATCATGAGAATCTCTCCAGTCGACCCATCACCACTCCTGCTACTCCCGACAACAAGTTCCCAAATCCAAGATACCTAACGACCTGCGAGCATGCAACAAGTGTATCAGACAACGCTGGTGAGTTCATAGTTTTACGAAAACATTGGTTACCAAGTGTTTAGTTAATCCGTTGAAGTTTAATTCCGAAAGTAATGTTGATAATATCTCGATACTGAACAAGACGGCTCCTAATGTATGTTTTGCCCTTTCCCCAGTGCTCCTAACAAAGCACTGGGCCCGACTGGGTCATTAGTTCACAACCGTTCTCCCTGGTACGGCGTGAGGGTGTCAAACCTAAGTAGCGCTACCAACTAATACCCCGCTACCACCCACGATAGCAAAAGATGGGACTTAAGAGATAGAGAGTGAAAATATTATCCAACATCACGGTTTTACCCAAAAGACTTATCCCTCCCCAGCAGTGGCGGAGCTTGACCAAAAGTTTCGATGGGGCGTAAAGTGATGGGACCCAAATTTTTTTTCCTATCGTTATGTTTCAGGTCGGGTCAGCTATTCGATTCAGGTCAGGTCAAATAATAATAGTTTTAAATAAAACTAAAAAAATCATTCATTCAAAGGACATGTTCTTGCACATAGAAAAACTAAATATTGTATAACAAAAAAAAGACGTATATATATAATGATACGAGATAATGGAACCAAGACGAAAAATTACAACTCAGCTCGGTGACCTTTAAGATTTTTGAATTCATCAAATATGTCTTCCGAATCAAACTTATCAACAATTTCTTTTTCTATGTAAATCATCAAGCTATTTGTGAGATATTAATTTTATTGTGTGGTCGGTAATCAAGGGTTAAACAGATAAAATAAGAGTTACAATATATTTACCAAACTAGCCATTATTTAGGAAAAATAATCGTGGGGCGATCCTATATAATTTTTAAATTTTTCAGACGAAAAATCAGACCATATACACTTCTAATCGAAACATTGGGGTGGGCGGGTGCACCCCCGGACACCCATTATCCTTCGCCACTGCTCCCCAGGATACCCACGACACCAGGATGCATGCTCAAAAGTAGTGAACTCACCTGTGGTTTGCTCGGTAAGATTAAGCACTTGATTAATAGTTGAACTTGAACAAACACATCCTAAAACGGTTACCAATAACAATCAGTTTTTACGTGCACAAGAACCACATATCATCCACATAATTCACTCATGTATTTCTTTTTCCATAATATTCAGCAAATCTCTACTGTAGCGACTAATGACAAAATAGTTTTGTTTCCGAGTAGTTCACACATTGCTATACATATACTTTGCACACATAGTTATGTTTCATGTCACATTCCACATACAGTTCACATAAACAATCACATATAATGATGCATACCCAAGCTCACCATACATCACATGTATCGGCTAAACCAATATGCACTTAGATGTGCAATTCGACAAAAATATGGCTGGCCCAACCTGCTGCATTCAGCCCAATCATGTAATGCAAGAGTAAAAGCCAAAGTGTGTAACTCTGTCTCGCGTTCTTGGGCTGGCAACCCATGTGGGACCCCATTCCCCTGGCCTACTCTAGTTCTCAATTTAACTACATGAATAATCTATATCTTTGAATCATGTTATAATAATTCTAACAGTATCACTCACATGCCATTACTTGGTTATCACCATTCTTCCCTTGACAATCCTGATTATCGCTTAATCCGTAA